>NC_081791.1:22249861-22549861 GCF_963082965.1 Carassius carassius | reverse complement strand
TCTCCTTGAATGGCTGCCATGTTTGGCATGTCTTCTCAGGATCTCTGTGTACGTGTGTTCTGCTACAATAACTTGCCAGTCGCACATGACAGTGTATGTACGTGTGTGTGTGTGTGTGTGTGTGTGTGTGTGTGCACATGTGTCAATCCAGCTTCACTCCTGTGGTGCCACACGCAGGTTGTAAATGAATATGAATGGCCATGAGAAGCCCTGGGAGGAGGCCGCCCGAGGCTATGCGCACTGGGTATTTATTAATCTTAGAGAAACTGACACATGGGAATAACCTAAAACTGCTCTCAAACAAACCAGCTTGGCCAAAAACGCACCTCAACTCACAGCCAAACCACAGCAGCATGACGTCGAGGACTAACTTTCGAAGAATACATGCTATATTATCTTGGAATGGACTTTGTATATTGCACTTAAAAATGTAGTTGACAAATTGCACTAAATGTATACATTACCAGTCAAAATGTTGTAACAATTACATGTTAATATCTGAATTTTTTTTTAAAAACAGTAATATTGTGAAATATTAATTTGCAATTAAAAATAATTGTTTTCTATTTTAATATTAACTAATATTTTAATCATATTTTAACATTACTCCATCATTCAAATCATTGTAATATTAAACATTAAATGTTTATAAAATTGTAAATAATATTAACCAAAAAAACTTAATTATTCAACATTTTTGACTGGTAGTGTCTAAACACACACATTTATATATTAATTAATACATTAAAATATAATCTGACCAAGATTTTTTTTATAAATTACCTGCAACATTAAAATATCCCAGAACAGATGCAACAGCACAAGGTTTGAGTTCACAAGACGACAAGCCGTGCTTTTGCTTCAGTCAAATGAGATACAGCACAGCCCATTAGCCACGCAGTACAGAAAGGCTTTTTGTTTGTGGTCATGGTAGACAGACATTGTTCCTCATGTTTGGCATTCCACATTTCTCTCTTCGTCAGCTCCCTCGTTCTCAGGGGGACAAATGAAAGGAGGGTAACAAAAAGAGAGCCACTGGCAGACTATTTCTTTTAACACAATGATTTTGATGTAAGTCACATATCCTCACCAAAAGATCAATGACTGATGTCAAGAGAGGTATTTTATGACATTTCGAATTTGAGGTGATGTTTATCCCGCATCCAATGTGACAGATCCAATGATTTAACATTTAAGATATCTGACGAATGATTGAAAATGTGAACTGTTAAGCAGCATTATAACAAAGACTTGAAATGTACGGCTTTGACTTCAGTTCTGTCTGCTACTTGCTCTTTAAGGGATAGTTCACCCTAAAATGAAAGTTCTGTCATTATTTTCTTACCCTCATGTCATCCCAAGCCTGCATGAGCTACTTTCTTCTGAATAACAAAAAAGAAGAAAATTGGAAACCAATAAACATTGGAACCCAACCACGCAAACCAGGTTAAGATAGCTTTAGAACATGGTAGGTGGTTGATCCAAGCTGGTACATCACTTTGGACTAGCTCGAACCCCCAGCAATAAAGCTTAAAGGGATAGCTCACCTAAAAATAAAAAAAAACTGTCATAATTTACTCATGTCATTCCAAACCTGTATACAGTACGTTTCTTTCTTATGTTAAACACAAAATATGTTAAAAGATATTTTGAAGAACCAAACAGTTATTGGTCCCCGTTGACTTCCATAGTAGGAAAATAAATACTATGGAAGTCAATGGGACAATCATCTGTTTTATTACCATCTGTTACGTCTCTGATGTAATTGTTTTTATTAGGAATTAAAGGAGGTAACATTAAGTTGACATATTAAAGAAACAAGCCAGGGAAAGAGGTGGCAATGGAATACATGACACAAACTGCACTACAAGAAATATTTATTTCCCCCAAGGAACAGCAAGTTAAACAGACAAGACAAAGGAGAGAAGGGAAGTTAAAGTGATGCTTAAATCATAAAATAAAATATAAGAAAAAAAACCTAACCTAACTAACTTCTTCAAAAAAATCATCTTCCTCTTTTTTTAAGTTCTTTGTATACCTTTTTATTCATATAGGACAGTAGAGAGATGACAGGAAATTACTGGGAGAGAGGGGAGTGTGATCGGCAAAGGACCTCAAGACGGGAATCGAACTCGGGTCACTGTGAGTGCAGTTGCGCTATACGTTGGCTATTGGCGCAAAACAAAATATTTTCTTTCATGTTCAACATAAGAAAGAAAAGTTTGAAATGACATGAGGATGAGTAAATGACAACTAAATTTTCATTTTTGCGTGAACTATCCCTTTAAAAAGATAGTGGGATAATCCACATGTCATTCCAAACCTTTGTGACTTTATATCTTCAACCAAACAGTATCGGAGCCAACTGACCTCCATTTTATAGACCACACGACTCAAAACATTTCTAAAAATACCATAGAAAATGATGACAAAATTAAGTTTTTAGGGTGAACTATCCCTTTTGCTGATTTAGAACCTTCTTTCAATTAACTTGGACCTACTACTAGAAACAAGCTCTCATAATCCAAAACACGATTGAAATGGGATCTTAAGCATTTAGTAACACGGTGGGGACTTCTGTATGGCCAGACACTTTCATTTTACTTGAAATAAGTTAAAAATCAAGCTTTACCTACAACTTAACCTCAAAGTCAACAGAGGTGCCAGCATGAATACCAAAGCAGAGAGACTTGAGTGTTAGCATCTTGAAACATACCTCAGAAATGCGATGAATTTCTTCATTGTTTGGTATTCAGTAAGAGTCTGAGCATCATTACCAATTGAGGTGGGCACTCACGGCCCGCAGCTACAGGATAAACACAGCGGGGTGGGGTTACGCTCTACAGCCTCCGAATATTTAAGGTGTCAATGCAATGCTGCGACCCAGCAGACGGGCTTCTTATGCACGAATCAGTGATATTCCTCAAACGAGGGGATGAGCATGTCTGCGTTTGCATATGTCAACAGAGCAAATTCTCCATCTTCTTTACTCTGGTTTCTCAGGCTTAAGCAATAACCAACAGGCTTAATCGCACTGGAGGTAATAAATCTGAATGTTTACATTCTGTCTGCCGTAGTATCCATACAATCCCACCGTTCCTTTCAACCATGGGAACACAACAGGTCTTCATTAAAAGAATTACTGTGGCGGACATTGACACACAAACACACACTTTGCCTGGAGCAGGACACAAGCCGTGTTTCCTCCACGTTGGTTGTGACATATCATAGCTCGGCAGCTGCAATCGCGCTGCTTGAAGAGTCTGTGACACCAGTGTTGATTTTCCCACAATCGCTATTCAGGAAGCAATGCCTGTGTGCTCGGAAAATCAGACCAGGCCTAATGAGACCGCGGGAGCTGTGTGACTGACACGAGCACTTCAGCATGCTGTCATGTGTTTATTAAAGCATGATGAGGGTCGCTGAGGCTGTCATCTTTAAAGGGGCCATACCGTGGAAAAAAAGCTCTTTAATAATAAGCGTTTTTGGACATACACTAACGTTCACGGAAAGCTCTCTCCTTGGTGGTAACTAATGCTCCTTTCAAGTCCTCCTGGGAAGGTCCTATTTACAAGGAAGTCGTAATTACGATGTGCATTCGAGTGAATTTAGTTGGAATAAAATGGACTCACCGGGCAATTTCATATTTGTCCTTCTGTTTCTCACTTTTTGTCAGACACAGGAAGCTTTTAGCACCAGCACAATAAAAAGAAAAGCAAAGGATGTGCATTATGTGTGTAATTGATGCTTTATGTTGTCTATCATTCTCATACCGGGAATTATGGGTAAGGCAGTTTTGTTGCACAAGCCTGTCGCCTCATAAACCAGCTAAATTACAGTAGTAGAATATATTGTCGTTCTTCACTGGTTCCTCACAGTGTAATTATGACCAATTAGCCACAAGCGTGACACATCTCCACCTCGAAACATCAAGACTCAGGTTTTTTCACTTGTACATGACCTGCAATGGGGGTTTTACTTTTATAAATATTCAAAAATCATCAAGCTATGAGATCAAACATTAAAGTATAAACACAAGACTGCACAAGTTTACATAATTATGGCGATTAAGCATTTTGCAATACCTACCAGAGTAAAATACATCATTACACAGATGTTAGCAGGACATTTTTGTAAAATATGTCAATCTTAAAGGTATAGTAGATTTAAAAAGATTTAGTAACTATGAGATTCAAACGTAATCTTAAATTAATTGTAATTAAGAATTATTTATAAAATATATAAAAACATAAAACAAATACATTTCTAAGAATACTGAAATTCCATTATTTAATATATATTTAATAACTATTAAATTGAACTTGTGTATATAAAACAAAATAATAAAAGAATATTATAAATGCTATATAATAAATATTGTATACATAGTTTTCTGCATATTAGATAATACCAGTAATCAGTATAAACTATATGAATTCATATAAAATATCTTGAATATGTGTATAGGTGTCTTTCTTCCTGAATATTAGAAAATTACAATAAAAAAATCTTATTAACGATCTCCATAATTCACAACAGTTTCAACAGTTTTTGAACAAGAAACACTGTTCAAAACAGGAATTAAATGCAAAACAGGAAAATAAATATGTATTGCATAAGCTATGTAATAAATATTGTGTATAGAATTGTCAGAACATATATATTATGTTATATATATTATATATTACCTGTACTTTGTATTTTTACTGTTATATAGTATAGATAAAAATGCAATAAGATGGTATAAAAGACAATGCTATAAAGCGTTTTCTGAACTTTCCAAACATAGTGTTACTTTATCCAAAAAAGTTTTTTTTTTCCTGTTTGCAGTTGGCTACATATAATAAATAAACTCTCATTCTTAATAAAACCCCATTTGACCATGAAACAAGGAAGAGTAAAACTGAGATAGCTGGACAGAGATATGAGTGGGAGTGTTTGAGAAAAAGAGAGAGAGAGAAAGGTAGTTAAATGAGCGACTTGGGTGCTGAAAGATGGTACACAGCCGCAGGGAGGACCAGGATATGTGCAGTTCATCCAGAGGTTGAACACCTCATAGCTGATTGAGACCGAACATAGCCCAGTGAGAGTAAATACTGCTGGCAGAGACAGAGAGAGGAACATCGATTAACTAATTCTGGGAGACACTCGTGAACAGATGCGACTAATGTTAAAAAGCACAAGAATTACAATTATTAGCATCGGTCTGAAGGTCTCCTCTGGCAGTTTATATCTTCCCTGACAATTCCAACGACAATCCCGGTCCGTTTCAAGAGCAAAAGAGTGAACTAAATTTCAAGCTGCTGTCCTAACTTTGATGAATGATTCCTTTGAGAGGTCACCCCCCTGACTGGACTTGCTTTGAACCTACGCTCTCTCACCTGGGGCTTAAAACTAATCCAAACCTAAGCCCTCTGGATGTCTCGATGGCCTCTACAGAAGAATGCTTTGAGGAGGATTCCATTCAAAGTGTGCTCAGTTCATCCCACACTTCACTCAAGACTCTCAACAGCATGTAGACCTTCACAGTTGGACCGGGAGAGCGGGAAGAGGAGGAGAATGAGGAGGTGGGAGTTGTTTGCTAGCACTCTCCTAACACAAGCCACAATCACTCCAAAAACTCTCAAAACAGCCCTCGATGGGACACAATTCTCCTGCCAGTAAGTGCCTGCCAATATGCCTGAGCCTTGAGCCTGTGCCACGGCGGTGAATAGATGGCACTGTGCATGCATAAGCTCTCACAGGTACAGGCCTCTGGGCAAGAAATATATGGCATGGCACAGAAGGTCACCGTCCAGATGGGGAGTTATTTTTGAACATTTAATAAAGAAGGATTTGTGATAGAGGAAAATTAATGAGGGAGTGTTTCGAGTTAGGTGAAAAGCTCAGTTTATGTGGTGAGCATGTCTATTACTATTACTGAAAAGAGAATGCATCTTAGCAACAGCATAGCAATTCCCTAGCAACAACTCTAAACCCATTGCGACCAAACAGCAATCCACTAACAACCAGTAAATCATCTTAGCAAGCACATTGTGCAATGGACTAACAAGTGAAAACAGCCAGTCAGATTGAAGTTGATATTTCGTATACAACTACATGGACCACAATTTTGGACCAATGGGATTTTATTTGGGGGCTACTTATCTTATTACTGGTTAGAGCAGTTACACACGTAGCATATTCTAGAACTAAACCATCAGTTTCCTCAGTTCTCATTAGAATCAAAAAATAAACATCCATCCAATTTTATCTCAGTGTTTCCCTTGAGAACCTCTTCCTCCGTGGGTGTTTGAGTTTATAGTGCCTGTTTGAGCAGCTCCAGTCACAAGACATCGCAGCTCGGCTAGGGAAATATTTGGGGAGCACTATATCGCCTGCAGAGCTAAAGAAATGATGAACTCTCCCCTAAATCCTAATGATCTCCTAGTGAGAGAAAAGAGAAACAAACCAGAAGAAAGAAGATTACCAAGAGGAAGATGTCAATTGTTTCCTCTAGACACCAATGAGATGAAATGGAGAGGAATATTGCTAATGTATCCAGATCTCTCGATGATTCTCCTGCGAGAGGAACTTATATATGGCTTGTCTAGAGTTTCTTAAACTGGGTTCAGATGCCAAAGTCTACAGTCAAAAATATGATTTTAAAAGGAACTCAAACATTTCTCATTAAATTTGCTTAGCTATGCTAGATAAATTAGTGTTTTAGCAGTATTAATTCCTCCATTTCTCCTTAAATACAATTTTAGGAGAAACATTTGTTCCCTAAATGAAACAAATGACATTACCAATAAAGATATCAACTTTTTCTTCTAGACACCAATAAGATCTGCGAGAAAAACATACATGTAACTCCTCTACAGTTTCAGAAGAGATCTCAAACTGGGCTAAGATGCCTATAAGTCTAAGATGCCTGGGCTATAAGTCTGATTTCAAAATTAACTTAAACATTTTTCATTAAATTCCCTGAACTGAGGTTATATTTCTCAGTTTCTCTTCAAATATAATTTAAGGAGAAACATCTAAACCCCTAATAAAAAAATAAATGGGAAGCTGTTGATAACTTGTAAACATTAAAGCTACTTTAACCCAATTTAAAGTCTCCAATTAACAAGTGCTGGTTACCTTACCTACCTTACCAAAGGTTTAAAACTTGTCTGTGTGTTAAAGTTCACCAGAATATTGTAACTACCTGAATATATGAAAGATGAGAGGAGATAAGAGGAATACATTAAGTCAAATCACGTCCTGGAGTCAACAGGCTTGTGCCACGCTGGTATTTCCTGCTGTAGCTCAAAGACGCCAGACAACTGGGACCAGCATGATGGGGAACAGCAGGACTGGGATAAAGAGGATAGGGAATATCACAACATATTCAAACACACACAGTGCGCATGCGGATTGACCTTTAAGGCAACATCTGGGCCGCACTGTTTATTGGCCTGACATTGTTTTTCCCACATGGATTGTGAGCTAATCTGTTCGGTAAACTCCATCGTGATCCGTCAATACTCTCAAAGATCAGAACCCGCTCCTGGTGCCTGACCTGGGATCAGTGCTCCTAATATTAGAGACATCCTGTCTTTGCTCCCCTGTATTAAGACAGACTGATCTCTGACCAGTGTTAGTTCCCTCCCTTTTATTGCTTGAACTAACGTGAACTAAAACCAGGAAGCACCGGTATTTGCAGCAAACTTTTCCTTTGCTTTTTAAAACTGCAGACATGGAAATGTCAAGACTGCTAATACTCTTGCGTATATTGCAAACTAATCTGCAAGCCACGATCCCATTGCATCTAATTATGTGCTTGTGTTGAAAACACTTTGCATTTTCTGTTTAATCTAGGCTGTATTGCATGTGGCAAACATCTATAAAACTTCCTTTATATAAGAGCTGTTGGTTAGCAGTTAGCACCATACTGAGCTGTGGAGTTCACATGGGAGATGTAGGTTCATATCTGGCTCACGTAATTTCTCCATGCCATACACCACAATTTTAACTAACCTTGTCCTCTTGTTACCTTAATATTGATAAAAGTAGAATATATAGACTATTTATATAAAATATAAAGACTATTCTTTTACATTCCCATAGTTTTTAACTTTCAGTGACTTTCAATGACTATTCCAGTCCAGTTTATTCCTGTGTTCAGCTTTGCCATTACTTAAATTAATTACATTTCAAAATATATTAAAGTCATTTTTAAATCATAATATTTTACAATCTTACAGTTTACAGTACTTTTGATAAAATAAATGCAGCCTTGGTAATCATAAAAGACTTCCCAACCACAAACTGAACAGCAGTAATATAAAATATATTTTGTGAAATTTAACATTAAAATATAGGTATGTTTGAATTATTATTATTTATTTTATTTTTTTTGGGGGGGGGGGTCTATTGAAAGTTCTGCAGACTGGATTTAGGCAATCTGTTAAATTAGAGAGAATTAGAAACCGATCACTTATCATTAACTGAAAACATAACCAATCCAAAACCAATCCAAAAAAGCAAGCATTAAAACATGCAGAACTTTGTGAATGACAGTTGTGCCAGTTCTGCAGAAATGCACAGATTTCAGAAGTTGCAGATTTTGCGTGGGCTTATCTATGGGCACTGATGTGTGCTGGATCCCTGTTCTTACTGTTAAACATTAAAGAACTCCCTTTACACATGTGCATGCTTACACACATATAAACCCAGAGCCATAGTGCAGCATACAGCCAGAGTCATCAGAAAAGTGCAGGTTTCAGGAGCACTCAGCTGCCACAGTTCTCCAGGAGGGGACATCATGTCCAGGCACATCAGCATTTTTTTAAATGCTGGAATGATGGGAGACCAATAAAAAACACATGAAAGCAAACACAGAAGAAAGAAGGATGTTACATATCAGAACAGAACATTAGCATACTGTTTACAGTTGTGCACTGCACTACTAAATATTCTCATTTTGATGAACCTATATAAATTCTTAAATCTCAAAATCAATCTATGCTGTTTTCAGTTGATGCGTGAACAAACGGTAATTAATTATTTGTTTTACTTTTGATATGAAACAAAGTCTTATCATTCTTGTCAATTTTATTATGAAATTCAAACAACAAATATCATTTTGGCGTTCTTTAAAGGCAGGGTAGGTAAAAAAAATGTATAAAAAACTTTTTTTCAAAATTGGTTTAAACTTTATTTATATATCAATACATAATTGAAATGTAAGTACAATACATAAGAAAAAGAAAGTATAAAAATCGAGTGACTGTAGACCTCTCACGACTGTTTTAAAGACAGCTCATTATTTCCATTCACTCCACCCCCTCCCTTCTGGGCTCCTTCCAAAGCCTCTACTATGGCTCGCTAAGTAATGTTATGTTAGCTATATTACGCAGCTACGTGTGCTAATGACACATGCTTCATGAAAAAAAATATGTATGATCAAAATACAAAAAGAAAGATTTACCTGTCCAGCAGAAATAAAGCCAATCAAGGAGTCACTTTTCAGCCCCTTGAGTTCCCTCAGTTCTCGCCATCGCTGGAAAGCCACGCCGATGTTAACTCGCGTTTTATTTCTTTGTTTATCCAAAGACTTTTTGTTCATTGCCTTTTCTTGTACTGTTAATGTCTTCCTTTTTTTGCCTGGTTTGCCTTCACTAACTGCATAGGCTGGTACTGTGAATTTTGCTTGCTGTTTCTCTGCCATTGTTTTGGTATTTCTAGGATCCGTGCCTTTTGAATCAAACGTGCTGTTTCCTCAAATCAAACGTGCACGCGCAAGTGGGCAGGTCATGTGTGGCAAAAGGGTGGTTGCCATGGTTGCGAGAGAGTGACAGTCGCCTAAGCCAATCCTATGTTTCGTCCCGAAATGGAAATAATGAGCTGTGTTTAATACAGATTAAACGGTCTAGAGTCACTCGATTTTTATACTCTTTTTATCAGAGTACTTACATTTTAATTATGCATTGATATATATAGAAAGTTTAAACAAATTTGGAAGAAAGTTGTTTATACATGTATTACCTACCCTGCCTTTAATACAGCGTGACAGATTTCTGTAAAAGCAGGCTCCAGTACATAGTGCACATTACCCGATCATTTCTTCTAGGGCTGGGCGATATATCGAATATTAGCGATGTACAATTTGAATATATCGGGAATATCGAATATTTCAAATTCAAGCATACTTTCCCAAAAGAACTTGCCAAATGTCCAAAAAAGGAACCTGTAACTGCTGACTGCTACGAGAGCTTTATTGATAGCGGTTGCCAGATAACAAGAGTTTAAATCCCCGAATCAGAGCTCCACTCTTACAAGAATACATTTTCTGCCCGATGTTTGCTTATTTTAAGCAATCTGGCAACCATGCGCACGTGCTCACTCCTCATTGCGGAAGAGCCACCGACGATAATCTGAAAACACTAATAAGCTGGAATTGAGCGATCTAATGAAAGCGTCGTTCAGCCGGTCTGTGTTCTGTCGTGAGATCTTAACTGTATTGTTTGCACTTGTGATCGCAAAATAAATGCACTTACTCGACCGCTGATGTTTGAATAGAGAAACATAGGCTATGGCCATTTGGAATTACTATTGAGGAATTTCACTGATATGTTTACCAGTTTCCATAATATAGACAGAGAGAATGCAAAAGTCTTTGGTATTCATTTATATATATTTATATATAAGAAATAGCTATGTGCTTCAGCAGCTAGCTCCCCATCTAAGAGGGATTTTAGTGTCAGTAGGAACATAGTTTCATGCCACAGAGCTTCTCTTAAAACCGCAGACAGTTGACAGACTTGTGTTTTTAGCTTAAAAACTTTTAAAAAAAATTAAAATAAAATACTTATCCCAGTTGCATAGTTTAAATTGTGAATTGCATGCACTATTAATTATTTTATTGATTACTATTTAAAAGTTGACAGAATGCACTTTCTGTAACTGTTACTTAATTTGCACTGCTTCAGTTACATATAGGCCTACATGTATTCATTTAATAAAAAGCAGTAAGTGAACTCTTGGTCTAGATTTTTTAACTGCTTAAATTAGCTGTTTAATCTAAATAGTTTTTTTTTTTTTTTTAATGGGCAAAAGAAAATCATGTTTTATTTTTTATTATTTAAATGCAAATGCAAACATATCGAGATATATATCGAATATCGTAAAAATTTTGACAATATCGAGATATCATTTTTTTTATATATCGCCCAGCCCTAATTTCTTCCTCTTTACTACCAGTTACTGCACAAAATAAACATTAATGAACATCAGCATGTATGTTGTGAGAAACAGTACAACTTATCAAAATGTATCATATTGTATCTCCAAGTCTCCAAATGTACCCATGCAAAGACATCTGTGGAACTTGTATAGACCTATGTCACATAACGTTACATATACCTCAGATAGAATACCTCAAAGCTATTCAAAACAAACTTCAAAGGTAGATTCAGCTCAAAATAAATCTAGAATGGAGCATTTTGGAATTTTGTGTACTATATTACAGTCATTATATTTTTTTTACCTGTTCTTCAATATTTAATGTTTGTCTGAATAAATCTGTTAAATGTTCATATTTCAGCAAGGTACAGGTAGCCTACATCATTAAAAAGGTTATTTTTTGTGTTATTTTTTGGGTTATTTATGTTATTTTTTGGATTAGCTAATGAATCCTTTGGATAACTTTACAAAAATATATAAGTACAACTTCTAATATAATATTTCAACCTTTATTAATTTTCAACCAATGTGGTTGAAGTTTTTACACTATACAAAAATAAAGAGGTAAAGAAAATTATTTTGCTATGGTAAATATGAGTTTACGATAGTGCTTATAATTAAACCACAGTAGCCACAAATTTACAGTTGTCTGAGACGTCATGAAATGTTCTTTAGCATCACAAACCATAAAATGTAGTCAGGGTTCTGCTATGGTTTAGCATGGTTTCCCGAGATCTGGAGCTGATTCGGGGTAGCTCGGTGGTTTGTGACTGTTGTCTCGCGACGTGCTGTCTTTTAAGGGGCCGTTCACATATAGTGTCTTTCGGCGCTCAAGTTCGTTATTTCCAATGTAGGCACGCGGTATGCGTGCTCATAATGGAAGCGACGCGGTCGCGACGCGCACGCGAAAACAGGCGCGTCCGCACCGCATCGAGTTAGAGTTAAAAACATCTCAACTTTTCAGAATGCCGCAAGCGCACCACGGGTCATGTGACAAGAACTAACCAATCGGCTTCATCCTTTCCCTTAACAACGTTGAAAGCTCAGCTAAGATGAAGGAACTGCTGATCATAGCTGTATATGGATTGCCATTATCAAATAAATTTAGTAGCAGAGCTACTGCAAGCGATTTTTAGTGCTGCAAATCCATTTATCCTTTGCTGAAATTTCTGCGACTTCATGTAGAGAGGTTACATCATGGTTGCTTAGCAACGGCAGACGCCCAAGGGGCGCAACTGCCCGAGTCCTTTGGAAAGAAGGAGAAAGTGGCGCGACTAGCGTTTTCCAAGCATTTTTAGGCGCGATATGTGAACGGCCCCTAACGTGTGTTCGAAACCCACGCCAACACAGACTTACTTTATTTTTTATTTTATCCTTACTTCAGCTGCTACGGGTGATCATACCAAAAACTTGTAATCTTTACAAGAATATCAGAATCATGCAATGAGCAAGTCAGCATTTATTAGACACTTAATAATATCACATCAGTTTGTTCCATCACATCTGCAGCAGAGACCTGAACCAGGAAGTTGGTCACAGATAACACAGTAACCAGTTAAACCGTAACACCGGAGAGCGCCAGGATGTTTTCCTCTGAGGTGCTCGTGCATCGCAGTTGTGCTGCCGTGGTACACAATATCGGTTTTACAAAGGGAACAAAGGGCCATTTTATTTGGCATCTGTTTAAAGTATTCGCATACTTTTGATAACAGTGGTCTCTGTTTTTGTGATAGAATGCAACTTTCTTCATTCCCAGTACGCCATTAAGCGAGATGTAAACAGTGTGACGCGTCGACGCATTTCACGCACGTCGACGTATTTTTGTAGTCGACGTAATCGATGAAGTCGACGCGTCGTTGCAGCACTATTTGCTGTTGTTGTTTACTATAAACAGTATGTAAAACAGTGAAATATAGTGCATTATATTATAATTTATTATAACAATAAACGTCAGTGTGTGAAAGCACCATCTTATACATAAAACAGGAAGTGTTGCTTGGGATTTAAACCCAGTCACTAGTTTGATTTAGCTAATACTTTATTTCATTTCAGTACCACATTTGTTTGGGTTAGTATGTCACATGAACAAGGATCTTCATTTAGGTCAAAAGCAGAGATACCGCTTGAATTCAAAACACTGACAAACAGGAAGTGAAACGCGTGACCTGAACTTAAACTCACCCCTTAAATGACTAAACAAGAACCAGCTGGTCCTAATACATCTAATCTGGATGTAATACCATTAACTGAGGTAATAAAAAAACAATAGGGATAAAAACTTTCACAACCATGAATAATGCAATAAAGCTCTCAGTGGTTCTCTGGGGTATAAGCACAGTTATAATGGCAGTGTTTGATCTCCCCTGGCAGTACCAGTATGGGGGAGGCTGGGTGGATAATTAGTGCCAGGCACAGTCATCTTGTCTAGGTTAGCGACTCAGACTAATCCGCCAACACGAGCACCACCATGCCCTGCATTCCAGCGCACAGCCTCCACTCCGCACAGAGAAGTTCAAGGGCCGATGCCACCCAAAGAGACATCTAACCCCCTTACTGACATTTCTACTGGAGCCACTGAAGTTTAAGAGCAGCCCACAGATGTCAGCCATTACACAGATGCAGGAGTGGAAAAGGGTCACGCACATGGACGATGTTAACTGAACCACAAAGCACATTAAAATGCAACTTTGGTTTGAAGTGATGAGGTAAGCGACATGTTTTGATTGACTGGTGTCAATCAAAACATGCTGACGAGTTACCCAATAGTTTAATCTGGAATTATTGAAGTAATTTATCAATCAATCAAAAAAAAAATAATAATAAATAAATTTGGACTGTCAATCGATTTCAATTAAATTTTAATTGATTTAATTATGTGGTGTGCTGGTTGAATAATCAGACGAATGGCATTTAATTACATACATCAATATTGATGTAAAAAGGCCCTACATTTAGAGAATTATACTACTTTTTTGGTATTTGTCTGTATTTTTGGTCCAGACGAGTAAAAGTGGCTTTATAATAAAAATATAATGTATAAGATCCACCAGACTGAAAAATATTTAATAGCATAATAGAGACCGTTTTCTCTCATAAACTGCTAGTAAATTTAAAAAAATTTAACATTACACATTCAAAATTAGACATTTAGAATTTTTTTAATAAAAAGACTAAAATACGTTTAAAATTTTGAATTAAAAAGACAAAAAAAATCTTATCAAACATATTTGAATCTTACAACAATATGTATATTTTTTCTGTTCAGGGTCAAGTTCAGGGTCAAAAAGGTATTTTTTTAAAGAAATGTATTCAGCTACAATGCATTAAATTGATCAAAAGTACAGTAAAGGAATTTTAAACCTACAAAAGACTTCTGTTTTAAATAAATGTTCTTTTGAGCTTTCTGTAAATTAAAGATATTACATTTTTAAAAGGACATTTTTTATATATATTCAAATAGAAAAACATTATTTAAAACTGTAATAATATCACTTTTATTTATTTATTTAGTATAAAAGAAATGCAGCCTTGAAACGCGTAGAAAACTATATCTATATATATATATATATATATATATATATATATATATATATATATATATATATATATATATATATATATATATAAATCTTACTAACCCCAAGCCTATGAATGGTCTTATATTTAAAGACTATTATTAATAATAGTTATTGTTAGACTTTAAAATGGTAGGCTTTAGGAAAAAATAAATAAGTATTTAACTATGTAAAAATATAATACAAAAATACAACTCATATTTTAATTAATAAATTGAGATGTTAAACTGACAGGTATGACCTATCAGTTTATCACATCCCAATCTCATTCCTTCTTTGTTCTCTGTAAACAGTTTCTAGGCAAGTTATTTTTTCTGTCAATAAAAGAAAAGAAAAGAAATTTCCCTCAAAACAAATATACGAAATCATGCCACGTCTACAATGGGGGACTTTTCTGTCACTCTCAGTTGCCCCTTCTCACCAAAGACCAGCCAGAGGAAGTTGGCTTTCAGGAAACAGGAAGTTGATTAGGTCGGAGGGTCAAAGGGTGATGTCCGATGGCTTTAGTAGAAGCAGTGAGGAAATGTCAGAGGAATGAATTACAGACGGTGCACTCGTACAGACGTTTATGAGCCCTTGATGCTCTCGGCATCTTACAAATGCTAGCGCAACCCCAGTCGAGAACAATGCACGTCGTCTCCTGTCAGTGTGGCATCTCAGAAATGCTAATGAAATTTTGACAAACAGCAGACAAAAGAGAGAGAGGCGATCCCACTGACAAAGCAATCACATTCAATAAAACCTCCTTTTTAGTCTGTCATTTCTTGCCTGGTTTCTTTATGAATACTCAAACAGAATGAACTGATGTTATGCATACACGGAACGACAAATGTTTGAAGAAAAGGATAAAAACAGGAGGAAGATGGCAAAAAAATAACCTACATCATCTTTCTTTCCTCAACTCTTTGGAGCTTCCACAAGGGGCGGATGAAAAGAGACGCAAAATGATTTAGCCATAGTGTAAAAACAAGCCCCAATTAGCTAATAAAACCTGACAATTAGCCAGCGCGTGATTCAGCTGCCAACAAAACAATGCAGAACGTCTGCACGGAACACCTGAGGCTGGCACAAACAAAAGACGTTCCATATCTTCCATTTTGTCACCTTTTTTATCTATCCTCCTCCAACTTACCCGTTTTACCATCTTGTTTATCTGTCTTCATCACTTCCTAATGCAGCTCTCCTTTCATCGCTATTTCTGAAGCCTTCAGCGCAAAACAAGAGATTTATTTCACCAAAACAAACAAACAAATAAAAGTGTTCTTCCACAGCAAAGCAATGAATGCTAAACGTTTACACAAGTACTATAGATTTATGACATAATACCATGATAATGCTATTGTTTGAAAGCTAATAAGATGATTAATATGGATTTCTATTAAATACAATGGAGCAGGGGTTTTCAAACTGTGGTCTTCAGAAAAGTTAACAGAAAAAAAAAATGTTAAAATGAATAAATTGAATAATAATAATTAAATAAAAAATTAATTATTATTATTATTCTTTAATTCAACAAACTACGGAATTGAGATTAGCCACATGTATTTTATTCTATTGACAAATATATTTTGGTTTTAATAATAATAATAATAATAACAATAACCAATAACTATTATAATTTTTACTGTTGTTGTTGTTTTTTAATTACTTTTTTATAACTATTTTTTAAGAATACTAATCAACAAATATTGGAATTATTAATTAATATTCAATTAATAGCCATTGTTTAATGTTTTTATTTAGATGTATGTAAGAGTACTCTAAATATTACTTTTTGTCATAGTTCTAAATGGACGTTTCCCCATAAAAATATATATCTGCTTTTAACCCAAAAAAATACATAATATATAAATACATAAATATGGTACAGATATTATTAAAAAGCAGCTGGTTACAGCATATTTTGCGTCATAGCTGTTATTATGCCATGTAGTTTAGCACAGCTGGAACACAACTACACAATCAGAATTCAAGGAAATGTAATATTCATTTTTAACAAAGTACTTTGACATTTCCGAACAGAGGATGTGAGTGGAGAATTACAGGATCAGCTATGAATCCAAAGAAATGTTATGGAACCAGAACTATTCGTTTTTAATAAATAACTATGGCATCTCTAACCAGGGAATGTAAGGAAGTGAGGAATTATAGAACGCTTTGGGCAGAAACTGCTTTCACTCCTATACTGTACTATCTGATAGCATCACTGTATGTACGATACAACTCTTTACCTCCATGAAAGAAAAAGCTACAGCAACTAATACACAGAAGATTCACATAAAACACAAGTGAGCAGACTCATCCAGATTTGATTTGACGCAGGTCACCAACGGAAACACAGCATGCTCAGTCATTCCAGCTTCATTCCACAACATCTAAAGCCGCCAGGACCAAAATCCACCCTGGAAGCCTGGGAGGGCCTCATATTCCCATAACTCAACTCCAGTGGGGTCTGGCTCAGGTCTTCCCACATTAAAAAGACCTAGGAGTCCATTTAAAGAATGACAGGGTGAATGGAGCGAGTCGCATGACTTTTTTGATGGTGGCCTTAATTTCTTGCATCGGCGTTCTGGAGCTTTCCATTATTCCTGCCTGACGGGGGATAACGGCAGGCACTCCACTCTGTAACAAGCTCCTTGACCTTTCCCTTGCGGGGATGGAGGATTCTGCCCCACTAACGGCTCCGTACAACCGAATGCTTGCTGAGACCCACTGTAATAATATTTGGCTTGATATGTGGGAAGGTGAGAAGAAAGCTAACATTGTCTTAGCAGAATTCAGTTTAGTCCAGCTTATCCCACAAGACCATGAGGGCAATAATTAAAGGGATAGTTCCCTCACATCTTTTGTGGAAAATAAAGATGATATTTAGAGCAAATTGTCCAAGCATCTCTTTGCAATGAAAGTGAATGGTGACCACCACAGCTGTTAAGAAAGTGTTCCTCACACAAGTTATTGCATGGCTTTAGAAGACTTTGAACACAGTGCATAAGTCATTCGGAAGACTTTTATGATTCTTTTATGGTGCTTTTTGGAGTTTGGTCACCATCTACTTTAATTATATGGAATAGAACAGCGCAAACATTCATCAAACCATCTCCTTTTGCATTTCATGGAAGAAAGTAAGAAATACAGATTTGGAATGACAAGCGAATGAGTAAATGATTTTTAGCTTTTTGGTGAATGATCTCTTAAGTCAGCAGATACTTGAAATATGAATATATATAACGATTCACACTATTGTTGTACTTCAATAAACAGTTTGTGGACCATCTACTTCTGCATTATCAGGGTCCAAAATTAACACTCTGCATGTGCCAAATTAGAGTAAAATTGGCTTTGGCGAGGAAATAAAACTGAGTTACTCGCCAACTGGCTGACAACTTTATTAGGAGCTGCAACATAATGCTGGACTTAAGTCGAACTGTATAAATGCTAGTCTGACCCTCACTGGTGTACGTGAGAACCATTCAAATCAAATACCAAAAATGTCTGCTGAAGAACACATCTGCTGCAAATCTTCTTCTAGTGACTTTTATCTTTTGGAAAAATGCAGCATCAGAAGTTTAACTAAGATGTCAAAACAAGTTTTTTTTCCAGAACTCCATTTGGTGCCACATATGTGGAATGTTCCTCACATTAAGCAACCATAATGAAAATATGTGGAACAAAATCATGAGATGAAGTGCGGCTTAACTGAAAGATGAATACTGGCCCATTGTAAGATGGAACTGGAACTGAGTCACAAAAAAAAAAAAAAAAAAAAATCTTTAAATATTAAAAACCTAGCCATTTTTTGCTTAAATGCAAGGGAACAAAGTAACAAAATTAAAAGTTGTTGCTGTTAAATATATTTTTATAATAATAAAAATAATAATGACAATTGTTGTTGTGTATTATATTTGTATTTTTTGTTATTATATTATAGTTATTGTTGTTACATTTAATACATTTTGATATAAAATCTAAATTGTATATAAATATTTTTTGAATAATTTAATTATTATTATTATTATTATAAATATACATTGATGTCTGACAATAATATCTGTTCTTTTTTTATATATTCAGTTATTGGATCTTTCAACCATGTTATCTTAGGCTTCTAAGATTATTTATAAACACAAAAAAGCAATTCTAGCATTTGTTTTACAGTTGTTCAAGTATAAATCCAAAATTCAAATGCTTACAGAGAAAGGTGTATAAAACATGGTAAATTATGTTCATCAAATAATGAAGGAACATTTGACTTTTGTCAGCGGTAGCCAAACAAAAAGAGTCACCCAGTAGCAGAAGCCTCCATATTTGCAACACTGTAATTAACTGCGAAAGATGGAAAATAAACCAATCAAAGTCTCCCATTGGTTTCCAATAAGCAATTCAGACCTCTTTGTATAAATTGCATGGGAGTGAATGAGTGTCTGGATCATGTCAGACAATCAATCATGTTACCTTTAGCAAGGCCAGATAAGAGAGTTACACAAAAAAGAATCTATCTGACACCAGACACAACAACAGGTGATGCAACTTTATCAAATCTAACATTTACATACTTACATATTATCATTGCTCACCTTCAACCTGTCTAACTGTGTCTTGATTTTAAAATAACATCTTGACGCACCAATACAACAGAGCTTTGCTGTTTTCTGAAAAACAACATGGCTTTAAGACTAAATGATGCAACGGCAAACAAAGCAGTACTTAAGGATGGCAAATCTCAATTGCCCAAAGTTTCCAAGGAAAACAAAATGTTATCTCAGTGTATTTAAGACTGGACCAACAACCACAATCACTCCACCTACCCACCTCATGACACTAACAAAACAGCTGATCTGAAATAGATGCTTAAATAGATTACGTTCGCATAACAGTGCTGTGCAACGACTTTAATTAAACTAAATGTTGTTATAATTCACTTGAACCAGTAAAATGTTTCTCTTTGTGCAGATTTGTGTCAAATCGATTCCAAAGCGACATGATGAAGTAAAAATTCTCCATCAAGGAGCCTGTTCAGCAAAAGATGCATTACTGTAGCACATGTAATTGTGACGCAACCTCCAGTAAACAGCGACCCTGCTTGCACAGACACAAATGTAGTCTTGGAAAGAAAAAAAGAAAGAAAGAAAGAAAGAAAAGGAAAAAGCATCGTTTAACAATGAGAATTGATTATTACATCTATTGATTGACTTCCCGAGGAGATTGATGAATTCATCAAGGCCACACTGATCATCAGCTGCCTCTGACCTTACAGATGCAGGAAACCAGAGGAGGACAACAAGAATAAGTCACAGTGCATAAAATTAGTTCAGTTAAAGCGCCACTCAGCAGTCAAAGCTGCAAATGCACTTTGCAGACGCGGCGGCGGCAATTCTCGTGGCGGCAGAACCATCATTTTGGTTGGCCACCTACTGTATCTAGATAACACTTACATGCTAAATCAATCAGTCCACAACAAGGTAGCATACATATTTAAAACAAAACAATAAGTAAATTCAATCAAATTTAATTTGCCTAGTATTTTCTTACTAGAAGTTTGACACAAACTTACGAATGCTTCCATTCAAGCAAACTGGATTTCTATTTAAAGGACAAGAAAATAGCTGCCTTGTGCATTAGCAAGATGGCTGCTGAGTCACTTGCTTTAAAATGGAATTTGGTAGAAAATTAACTCATCCAATTCAACAGCCTAAGAAATGCAAAACAGTATTTACATGCACAAATAATCAGAAGTTTTGTCAGCGGCTGTTGTGGAAACATGCAGAAGTGACGTTGGGTCATATTGAGACTTCAGCTTGAATGTTTCATGTACTTGTTGGAGCCAAAGTGACTGTCAGTCCATGTTAAATTTGCGCTGAAGCAGCAATGTATCTTGAGGATATTTTTCTGTGCAGTGTGTGAGAATGTAAACGGACAGTAGGACAACCCTGTTTAAACAATCCTCCCGCAGGCCGTTATACGTCTAGCTCTTTGGCAGCGCGAGTGTACGTGTGCGACTGAGTAAAGAATATAAAAGAGAATACATATTAAATGCATTAATGAGTCTGTGCGTGTGCACGACCATGTGTCTCACTGCAGGCCATCTTGGCTATCCAGGGCTGCGAAAATGACCTCATTAAATATCATTGCATTAAGCCAATTTTATGAATTTAACATAGTCCCTGGACCATTGTTTGCCTGCAAATTAGATTAAAGCAACATTCTCTTTTCTGTTTGGGGTCTTTCAATTATTTTTGGAGGGCATTGCAGGCAGGGAACCTAATGAGCTGAGACAGCTTTCCTCCTTTCGACTGTGTCTACAAAAGGTCTGAGCCAATTAACAAACAGCTCCTCCCCATCAAGACAACATGACTTCCAGGAACAGCGGCTGTTAACATCACAGATCTCTCTTGCTAGATTACCACCGGAGGACATTTGGATGGTCTCACACAAACACTATCAAAGGAGATCAACGCAGGTTTTTTAGAGGCAGCTGTGGTGTTGGGGAAGCTACTTTGAAACATCCCAGGTTATAAGCTACTTCAAGTAGTTAAACAACTGTTAAAGCAAAAGTTCACTCAACAATTCTGTCATCATTTACTCACACTTGTGCCATTCCAAATCTGTATGACTAGAGGATATTTTGAAGAACATCGAGGTCCAAAATTCAAATAAACCTCATTAATTTTGTGTGATATTGTATGGGAAAGAAAGACAATCAATATGTGTGTATGTGTGTGTTTGTGTGTGTGTGTGTGTGTGTGTGTGTGTGTATGTCATCTCAAATATGAAACCAAACTGACTCCATCTAATTTCCTGATGAATATTCCAGGTCTTATGTTACTTAACATTGCGTGCCAGATAACGAACAAAAGACTGACTCGTTCACGAGTCAAGAACCGGTTGCATCGGTTTTCGGATCACCAGTAGTTCTTTCGAACAGTTCGATTCAATAAACCGGTTGAAAAAAACAGTTCACCGGTTCTTTTGCGCTCGACGTAATGGCTTAATTTGCGATGATTGCCCTTGAGTCAAGCCTTCGGTTTACCCGCGCTCATAACACTAGCACAGAATCAGTTCAGAATCAATCACCAAAAGAATCAGTTCGGTTTAGGCGCTCTGTGTGTCAGTCTGCGTCACACTGAATCACACATGCGCAGTATCATCAGCTCCTCGATTCTTCTTATCTTGCTCGGCTCGATGTTCATCTTCAGTTCTCTCTTCACAGCAGTTCAGTCAGTGTACTGTTTGAGTGCATGCATTACTCCGGGATATTGGTTTGTTTGAACTCAGAGGGAGTATCAGCCACATTAAAAAAGTTAACAGCTTAAGTCATTTGTGGATTAATGCATATTAGAGATGTGAACCGTTTAAAACGATTCAGTTCGATTTGGTGAACGGAATGATTCGTTCGCGAACCGGATATCCAGACTGCTTTGTTTTGAACTCTCTCACACAACAGACACGGAAGAGAAGACAATGCTGAATAAAGTCGTCGTTTTTGCTATTTTTGGACCAAAATGTATTTTCGATGCTTCAAAAAATTCTAACTGACCCTCTGATGTCACATGGACTACTTTGATGATGTTTTTCTTGCCTTTCTGGACATGGACAGTATACCGTACACACAGCTTAAACGGAGGCACTAAGAGCTCTCGGACTAAATCTAAAATATCTTAAACTGTGTTCCAAAGATAAACGGAGGTCTTACAGGTTTGAAACAACATGAGGGTAAGTTATTAATTACATAATTTTGCTATCTGGGTGAACTAACCCTTTAAGCCATGACATTTTTTGGGGGAGGGAAGGAGGGAGGGGTGGCATAACCAACAAACATAAATTCAAGATGTAAAATATGAAGATGTCAAGGTAAAGAGATTTGGTGACAATTTACTTACAACTAACCAAAGAACAAAACTGAGATGAATCCCATTTGCACTGTTAAAACAAACAGATTCACTGTAAATGGAATTTGAACAATTCAAATGAACAAATTTACAAAAAAGAAGCTTTTTTTTTTTTAAATAATCAGATTTTAACCATCGAAAAAATATATTTGAACCATTCAAGCAAAATTATTCACTCGAATGAATCAGGTATCAAAATACTACATATGAGAGAGAGTAAAGTTTAATAAAGCATGTTTAATTACCTTGGCTCACTCAGTTGAGCTGTGCAAACGGTAGACTGTGTCAACGTATAAAGTACTCATAGTTAGTTACTGCTAACAGCTGATTTTGAGAGAGTCCAGGCCTTTAAACAAGGCTAGCTCATAGTGTACACAGTCCTTAAACAGTACATGCGTGTATAAGGTGTGTCAATGAATGCATGCATGAAACTACCTGTGTGTGCACATGCATGTATGTGTGACCCCAGGGACTAGGACCGGAATGTAATTTAAATGAATGCAAGGCTTGGGTAAGGCTGAGTAACTGAGGCCCTTGAGGCTTCAGGGTGACACAGAGAAACATTCAGGACGACAGTAAATGCAAAACAGCCAAACTCAAGGGCATAATAAAGAGAAGCAGGCCTATTACCGTATTTTTACCACTTTTTTTTATCATCTCCCCGCAGACTTTCCTGTGGCCCTGCCTAGTAAGCACACATATGTTGTCAATATGTTAGCTGAATGCTATTCTGATGTACCAACAAGTCATGTTTGAAAGAGCAGACACTCATTGTCAGTCAATGTCAGTCTCATTTACTGATGTTTTTTATGCCTAAGTGGTGTGTATACATAGCTAATCAATTTAATCCATAATTAAGAGAATCTGAATGTAAGGAACAGCTACTGATAAATCTAATAATTCATTTTTAAACTGCTCACATAACACTCTTCATTCTGATGCTTGTGTGTATCTGTGTGTTGGATGCAGGTCTCAAGGGTTGTTGCATAACCTAAAAAGGTGCTAACTGAAACAAAGCCAAGCATCTTGTGTCATTGAAGGTTCTACTGGACTTAAATCTGAAAAAAAGAAGAAAAAAAAGAACAAATAACAGAACAATAGCCCACAAGCAAGCTTTAGGTCGGTCAGCACAAACCCAAAGTCCTTCCAAATGGCCCACGCGAAGAATAAATCACACCAGGAGGGATTCATCCAAGAGAACCTAGCACAAAATCTCCACATCTCCACGTGAGTCAGGCGCTGGGCTGCCCAGATCTGCGATGAAGGGTTATAAGTGTGGACACAGGCCCAATGACTGCCTGCCAAACTCCATCTCCACCGAAAAGATAAGACCAGGCGAGAAAAGAAGAGAACAGAGAAGATGAACAAAGAGGGAAGAAATCTAAAAGAATGAAGAGAAAAGAAATGAAAGTAAAAAGAAAAATAGAAAGAAAATGAATGAAAATATTAAATATTTTAATATTAAATATTAAAAAATTTTAAATAAGAGAAAAATTGAGGAAGAAAGAAAAAGTAGAGAACTGATAGGAAGAAGTAAAACAAAAAAATGTATATGAAGTCTTCAGATGCAAAAACCAAGTCCATGTGAGATTTTTCCTAATTTTTTTTTCAGGATTTTTATCAGGCTCAAGTGTTCAGGTTCAGTCATTTCAATTTAATAGCTATTAATCAGTTATTGAATGCTTTATTAAAAAAAAAAAAAGAACAAAAGTCCAATGATATTTTCATAGCAGCCTGTTAAAACAGCTCATTTTAAAGAAAAATCTATTTATTTGAAAGAGTCCTCATATATAAAAAGAAAAATATGAGGGGGGAAACATTAGAAGATACAAAAAAAAAGAACAAAGAAAAAAGGATAGGATGAGAAATTGAAAAATAAAAAATAAACAAGAAAAGAAAATGAAAAAGACATTAGAAAAGTTAAAGAAATGAGAAATTTATAAGAAAATAACAAAAAGAAAGGAGGAGAAAATGTAAACCAAAGAACAAACAATAATAGAGCTGAGAAATCAGAAAATAGAACAGGTGACGAGAAGAGACAAGGAATGTGAAAAAAGTAAAGGAAAACAGTATGAAACAGAAGAAGAGAAGAGATTAAAGAGGAGGAGAGACAATATATAAGAACAGAAGAATAAAAAAAAGAAAAAGAAAAGAAATGGAAAGTGAAAAACTGTGGAGCCAAAAAAAGAGAAGAGACGTGAAGTTAACAGATGAGGGACAAAGAGAGAAGAGTTCACTAAAGAGTTGAGAAGAAAACAGGAAAGAAGATATCTCATGATCCTGATTAACTATTATATGCCAGCGTTGAAATCACTGATGGGTGTTGCTCATGACATTCCTGCAATTAAAGCGGCAGTAAAGTGACGTTATGAAGATCCGAAGGCGTGTGACATCAGCAGTGGAGACCATCCAAGACACGCCAAGACATTCAGGGCCGGGCACAGAATGACATCAGCGCCAAGTGTGTCTCGAACATGGGCCATGCATCAGCTGCAAACAGAGCCCGGCTGTGATCGATCTCCTCTGGGACGTCTGCGAAAGGGATGAAAACTAACCCACCCATCCATCCATCCCCCACCAAGCCCTGCACTCCTCAGCACACTGTAGACATAAATATCACTTCCTTTCTCTTCTGTCAAGGTCAGTTCTCCCTACCTTTGAAATCAACACCATCCAGGGAGAGAGGAAACACTCAGTGGCCTGTTTAAATCGAATGCCAGATCATGATAACAATATGGACCGAGAGGAGATGCAAAATGGGTTTATGCACCATCAGCAGAAAACAGAGCACTTCCGTCCCAGCCGGATCCTTCGTTTGCCATCCCGCCAGAGATTCGAGAACGTGGTTTGATTTTGAAGTTATACTATAGATTTAAAGCAGTATTACCAGAATGTTGCGTTCTGTTCTGTTACAGTAAATGCTGGCAGTTGGTAGTTGACACTTCTTATTCTGCTGAACTCAAGTTATTCAATATTTTAACAACAGTTTTTCTAACAAAGCTAGGTTTCACAAATGACTATTGTGAACCAGTTTTGTTTAATGAGACTCTTATGAAGCAGTTCTTGTTCACAAATCACTCTCAATACTTATCAGTGCAATCAGTTTATCCCGATTCATGAATAAATAGAATCAGTTATTTTTAGTAAATTAAAGACATACTCTGCAACCTTTGTTCCAATTCATGAACAAATGCTTCATATATGTGACCCTGGACCACAAAACCAGTCTTAAGTCGCTGGGGTATATTTTTAGCAATAGCCAAAAATACATTGTATGGGTCAAAATCATACATTTTTCTTTTATGCCAAAAATCATTAGGATATTAGGTAAAGATCATGTTCCATGAAGATATTTTGTACATTTCCTGCTGTAACTATATCAAAACTTCAATTTTGATTAGTAATCTGCATTGCTAAGAATTCATTTGGACAACTTTAAAGTTGATTTTCTCAGTATTTAGATTTTTTTGCACCCTAGATTCCAGATTTTCAAATAGTTGTATCTCTGCCAAATATTGTCCGATCTTAATAAACCATACATCAATGGAAAGCTTATTTATGCTTTGAACAAATACGTGGTTCATTTCAGTCAATCAAAAACACACAGTGCCATTAGTGTAGCCTGATTCATGAAACAAATAACTCTTATGATCCAAATATTGTAATTAAATTGGAAAAAGATACTGATACTGATTTGTCTTTTATAATTTACAGCATTAGCAGAGTGAAACATGTTTAAAACAAAGATTACTGGAGAATATTTTTTGTCTTCAGCTTTCATCCTCCAAATTTAATGTTTACTTTGAAGTGTAACTTCCCATTTCTTTATAATAAAAATGTACTAGTCATTTCTGTGACAACACTGTTTCTATACTATCTCTATTTAGATATTATTATTGAATATAACACACCCAAACTGATTGGAGCTGAAACGAATTGAATCAAAATCAGTATCATGTCAAGAGCTTGTGAATCAGAATCAAATAAGATAACTATCCATATTCAGCCCATCTTGTGACAGCATAAAAACACTTAATCAAATTTCTTTGGATGTACAAAAGTACAAAAACCTGTAAACAAAGACTCGTTAGCACGTTGTATTTAAAAGTGAAGTCAATAAATTAGTGTGAACGTGGACCATATCTGAGTAAGGTTGCAGTTCTCCCAACTGAGAATCATAAGAACAAACACCATTTTAGTGAACAAAGTGTATCTACAGAGCAACAGTACAGCAGAAACCAACTGGCTGCTAATGCAGCGAGGAGACAATCAAGAGGGTGTGTAAGCACCATCTGAACAACCTGAGGGGATCGCAAACAAGCTCTCACAGCCTCTGTGAAGAGAACGTTTGATCTTTATCAGGTCTACAGACAGAGAGAACTCCTGTATGAGTGCTTGACTGGGTCATGCTAGAGGCCCTTAACAGATGTGGAGAGGACTGAGGAATCTGATTAAAGTAATCTGACAAGACAGGCCACCCAATCCCCGTCAGCAGCTCATGGGAATAAAACCCTATGGCCTTCTGTTGCACGAGTATGGGCGTTTGTGTTTACATGCCTGTGTGTGTGTTTCCCACCTTTGCATCAGCCATCGAAGCAACAGTAACATGATTGTGACTCAGTCAGACGCCAATGGGATCTTGACCCTCGGGGACTTTCGGCCTTAGTAAGTGTAACAACCGAGGGAGGACAGAGAGTGTATTGTTTGAATGTGTGTTCCAGTGGCAAAAAAATCAAAAATATAAAAGCCTGAATATCTTAACAAATTTCAATATTTCAATCAATCTTAAACTCGAGCTAACATGACCAATACAAATAAATGAGCTCATAAAACATTTCTACTGAAATAAACGATACAGGGAAATAGCAGATGTGGAGTGATTAAAGTATTTTTAATCGTGAGTTTTAATAATAATGAAATAATATTACTACAAATAAGGAAGTTGGTAAATCAGAGGTTCAAACATACAGACACACTACCCACATACTGCATAAACGATAAGCAGATACTTTGTTTTATGGAGCTTGGCTAAACAAACAAATCTACACCTTCGCGACTGTTTTGTGAGATGTCCTATTTTCCTCTAGCCACTATTAAAAATGCCTCGGGGTTCTGCGACTGAACCTGGCAAAGAAGAGAGATGCTCTTTGAGGACAAAGAAAATCGTTATTGTGTGGGTCGATACATCGGTGGAACGGCTCGTGAAGAGAAACTACCTCAGAGAAACCACAGCAGAGTTTCACAGTTACTGCTACATTCCCCTCAATAATGGAGGAAAAAGAAAAGGTGGCTAATCAAGCAGGTAAATAAGCTTTTAGTCTGTAAGACTCTTGGAGCTTAAACTCAACACCCGCTCCGAGCACAAAGCATCAGTGCTGAATTATCGCTCTCTGAAATCTGCAATTAACAATTATATACTGCACAGTAATATCTGCTGAGGGCATTAGAAGATGGATGGGCTGATGGAATAGAAACAGTTAGACCAGAGATAGATAAATAGAATCTTAAAATCTTCAACAAAAAGGAAAACGATAATAAATAGAATGAACAACAGATAGATGTAACATTAAGTATAACTATTGATCAATATATCAATGATAAATACGATAAATAATAGATAGAATGATACAGAATAATAAATATAACAGCTGATCAATAGAATACGAGAAATGATAAATAGATCAAATGATAGAACGATAGAAAGAACAATAAATACAATCAATGATAGAACAATAGATAGACAGAATGATAGCTTGATAGCTAGACAGATAGAATGACAGAATGAAAGATGGATAGAATGATCAAGTAACTGATAGATAGCTAGAATGATAGAGTAATATAACAATTGACAGAATGATAGACAGAATGATAGAATAGCTAGAACGACAGAATGATAGATAGAACGGTAGATAGAACAGTATTATAATAGAACGATAGATAGAATGATAGATAGATTGAACGACAGAGACATACAGACAGACAGAGAGAAAGAAACACAGAGAGATGGGTCGAATTGTAATCAATAAAAAAAAGAAATAAAGGACAGAACATGACTAAAAAATAAAGGCGAGAGAATGAAAAAAAATAAAGGAAAGACTGTGGGCGGCAAAACAAGTACGCTCTGTATTTGCTCCGAGTGAGTGAATCAGGCCTAAATCACTGTGGATAAAAACATCTGCTAAATAACTACTTACTAAGATACCTCCCTCTTACAGAAGCACACTCATGTAAACACACAATACTGTACATACTCAAAGAAAGACAGTGATGTTTAAAGCAACAGATATACAGACAAAAGAGACGAAGCAAAAGATAGAAAGGACCAAAGAAAACCAGCTAAAGTAAGAATGCCTCCGCTGGTGGCATTCAATCAACACGATATTATGCAAATATGCACAGTCGTAATGTGCTGCGAATAATTTGGCAAGCATTGTAAACAGTAATCACATTTAAGAATGAGTGAAAAAAATAACAGTATTTATATCAGAGTGATGCCTAATCCGATAAGCCCTCTTCATTTACTCAGTCAGAGCACTAAACATGTTTCCAAAGAACACAAAGGAGACGCTAAGACATCGCTTCTATTTCCGTGTAGCTAAGATGGAGATAAAGAGACATTTATCACTTTTATTGTGCTTGTCTACTCGCTATAATTAATAGCAGACGATAATTTGATATTTTTCCGTCTTTCATTTCTTCTCCTGACAGCTTTCGGCACAGAGTAAACTGAGATGAGGATTCTGTACCTTTGAGGCACAACGCAGGGTGTGTACCAAGTGTCTGTGTAAAAGCACAAGTGTGTGCGCTGAACACACAAGCCAACAAGCACCTCAGTCCAAACTGAACTCCAAGGATTTATGCTGTCAATGCATCTGTGACAGCAAATAATAACAAAGAAAAATGCACTGTACATACAGAATTACAGCGAGTGAGAGAGGCAGAGAAATTATGGCAAACCTGGCAGGGAAGTTCTTTAATGCTACCTGGGAACAGCGATTAGCGCTAGTGCCAACAACCAAAAGCATCCTTTTAATATCCAAGGTTAATTTCCTCTGCAGGTGCCTGTCCAATCATTAGTAGTCTTTACAATGAAAGCAGTAAGGGGGGAGGGGTTGTTAAAATTTTAATTTGGCACATCTGTTATTAACAAAATGCTTACAGATTTGTGTAATGTTACATCCATGCCTATAAGAGTCTGTAGATTATCGTATCTGTAATTTAAGAGAACAAATTAGACCTACCAAAACTTACTTCTACACATGATCACAAAGAACAAACCACAGATGTTTATAATAGAGCCTGACCGTTATATCATTTTGCCAATATTATCGGCCAACATGAGCCTGTCACCCATGTATCGGTACGGCGATTATACCTTAGATAAGATTTTTATTTTTTTTACAGAACATATAATGCAGATAAAATGCTTGAAATTGTGTAATTATTTTGTTTGTCCAACAGAGCGCACTCCATTGTTTGTTACTGGTGACCTAGATGAAACGCTTTAAAGTCTAAGGAAAACCACTGAAACTTTGAATGGCCATATCTCTGTAACAGCGAATCCACAACAAATTCGGGGATCCCTTCAGCACGAGGAACACTCTTGAACGCAAATCGAGTGTATGTCTAGAGGCCCTCTTTCAAATGAGATGACCCCCGAATCGATAACCACTGAGGTTCGGGAGTTACGGATGGTTAAAATCGCGGGCCCAGTGCCGACTGAACTAGTGATCCCGGTGGGCTACCAACGCACTGAGGGTAGTGTTCGAGAGGGCTCCTCGAGCTGAAGGGATCCCCCAAATCTGGTGGAGATCTGTTGGTGCATTCGCGAGATAGTGACACTAGTCAACACTTTCACTTCAGTAAGGAGATCTCTTGTTCAGACAGCATTCAAGTGTTGTCTTATTCGACAGTAAGTGCGAAGTGGACTTCACATGAAATTGTCCCATGATTCCAGCTCCAAGGGAACATACAAGTTACATTCAAAGGGCATTAAAGGGTAGCACTTTATTTTACAGTCCTATTCCTCATGTACATACTAAGTACTTATTATAGTAATTACAATAACTATGTAATAGCTAGGTACTAACCCTGAACCTACCCCTAAACCTACCCTACCCCATGTAGTTACCTTTTGTTACCAGAACTTTCTTAGATAAATACACTGTAAGTAAACTATGAGTACATGTAAGGACACGTACTGTAAAATAAGGTGCAACCCATTAAAGTGTGCGAGACGTGAATTTATATTGTATTTATTTACAGAGGTATATTACTTCACACTTTTCTGGTAAGTTTCATCTGTGTGTGAAGACAGACGAGCGCAAATCCATGAATGAATGTTCCGAAGTGAAATAAACTTCATTGGAATAAAGTTGAATGGAACTGAATTGAACTTGAATAAACATCAACTTTACTGTGCAGTGCACTGACGTCAGACTCATTTTGGATAATAAAGTTTATTGATAAATTGTTAAATGCCCTTCCTCCATTACTTATCTCTGTCACATCATTATAAGTGTTTGATCACCACTTTTGAGTGGTGTTTATGTATATATATATGTATATATATTCAGTTTAAACATTAAACAGCTAATTTAAGCAGTTAAAAAATCTAGACCAAGAGATCACTTACTGCTTTTTATTAAATGAATACATGTAGGCCTATATCGAACTGAAGCAGTGCAAATTAAGTAACAGTTACAGAAAGTGCATTCTGTCAACTTTTTAGTGCATGCAATTCACAATTTAAACTATGCAACTAGGATAAGTATTTTATTTTAATTTTTTTTAACAAGTTTTTAAGCTAAGAACACAAGTCTGTCAACTGTCTGTGGTTTTAAGAGAAGCTCTGTGGCATGAAACTATGTTCCTACTGACACTAAAAACCCTCTTAGATGGGGAGCTAGTTGCTGAAGCACATAGCTATTTCTTATATATAAATATATATAAATGAATACCAAAGACTTTTGCATTCTCTCTGTCTATATTATGGAAACTGGTAAACATATCAGTGAAATTCCCCAATAGTAATTCCAAATGGCCATAGCCTATGTTTCTCTATTCAAACATCAGCGGTCGAGTAAGTGCATTTATTTTGCGATCACAAGTGCAAACAATACAGTTGAGATCTCACGACAGAACACAGACCGGCTGAATGACGCTTTCATTAGATCGCTCAATTCCAGCTTGTTAGTGTTTTCAGATTATCGTCGGCGGCTCTTCCGCAATGAGGAGTGAGCACGTGCGCATGTTTAAAATAAGCAAACACCAGGCAGAAAATGTATCCTTGTAACAGTGGAGCTCTGATTCGGAGATTTAAACTCTTGTTATCTGGCAACCGCTATCATTAAAGCTCTCGTAGTAGAGGGGGCGTAGAGCAGTCAGCAGTTACAGGTTCCTTTTTTGGACATTCGGCGCGTTCTTTTGGGAAAGTATGCTTGAATTTGAAATATTCGATATTCCCGATATATTCAAATTGTACATCGTCGTCAAAATTATTCCGATATTATCGCTAATATTCGATATATCGCCCAGCCCTAATATATATATATATATATATATATATATATATATATATATATATATATATATATATATATATATATATATATATATATATATATACACACACACATATATATATATATATATATATAGTACCAGTCAAATGTTTGGACACACGAATGGGAAAGTGTCAAAAATTTTGACTGGTACAGTACTATAATATACACAAAGAATATCGGCTGATATATCAGCTTTTTTTTTACTCCCTAATATCGGTCTGGCTCTAGTTTATACGAAACAGTTTAAGGCAGGGGTTCTCAAACTTCTCCATGAAGTACCCCCATGTCTCCCTATATCTGACACACCCACTTCAGGTCTTGCAGTCTCCATTAATGAGCTGATGAGTTAAATCAGGTGTTAAAGATGAGGAGACATAGAAAATGTGCGGGGCAGGGGGTACTCCAGCACAGGTTTGAGAACCACTGGTTTAAGGTATAGTTCACCCCAAAATTTTAATTGTCATTAATTTCTCGCCTTCATGTTGTTCCTAACCCATAAGAAATTAAGATATAAGACATTTCATTCACAAATTAAGATTTCTGAATTGCCTTATTTTCCTCCCTCAGTGGTTGTTCGCTGTCCTCCATTTTCTCTGGGCTCAAGCAGCTGTGATGTCAACAATGTCTCGCAGGCAATTCCGATGCTCTGTGTTTGGATGTAAGACTGAACATAAGAGTCTTCATTTTCTCCCAACATCTGAGCTGCTGAGGACACTGTGTATTTCTTTCATTTTTCAAGGTAATATGCCTCAAAATCTACCTGAATACGTGTATCACTCCAGACTCCTTTGTGAATGTCATTATAGTGCTTAGTGTTATATCCATATTTGTGTGCGTACATTAAGATTTTTTTAACTGATCAGTGGCGTGCTTGTGAGATTTATTTGCTCAGTTCATAGCGTGAGATTTGTTCGGTAGCACGGCTCAGTTAATTGATCCGCACCGATGACAGGCCTGCGCGACATGAGCGCTGTAACATTGTGCTGTTTACTCTACTTTCAGTGCATTTGGCTTCCCATATGTACTGCTAAACACCGGTTCTCTCATTTTCACTTATGTTGCTTCTACTGGCTGTTTATTGCTTTAGATACACAAATGAAGCTATGATAATACTTTTTGTGCGCAAAACAAAAATTAATTTGTTCAACAATTCTTCTCTTCCATGTAAGTCTCCACTGCTCATTCATGAGAGTACCACAATGCATGAATAAAGATGCTATTTTCGTTTATTTTGCACAAAAAGTTTATAAAATCTTTATGAAACTACGGTTGAACCACTGATATCACATGGACTATTTTAATGATCTCCTTTCTACCTTTCTGGCCCTTGAATGTGGTAGTTCTGTTGCTGTCTATGCAGGGTCAGAAAGCTCTCGGATTTCATCAAAAATATCTTAATTTGTGTTCTGAAGATAAAACATGTCTTACTGGTTTGAAACGACATGAGGGTAAGTAAATTATTGACAGAATTTCATTTTGGCTGAACTATCCCTTTAATGAGGCTTCTGTACAGGAATAGTGAAGGATGGAGAGATTCATTTAACCGGGAATGAGAGGCAGGAGTTGACAACATAGAGTTGGTGATTTGACTGATTGTGGCATCATCAGAACTGATGCCAGGCCCAACAGACACGGAGTGGTTTAGTGTCAGATGTGACAATCTACACTGAGTGAACCTTCTCAAACTGTCAGCCTGGACTTGATCCAATTAAGAGGTTAAACAAAGAGGCCACACACATGAAGCCTGTGGCTTTCAGAAAAAGAAAGAAAGTGAAAGAAAAGTGTCCCTGCCAAAAGACCTGCTGGTTTGTTTCTAGTGAAATACTTGTGAGGTTGGTCAACTAAGGTAGTTTTGCGGTTGAGTTACACCCATGATGAGGACAAGTATCCAAAACACAAAAATGGTAAATAGTTGTAGGGAAGGCAAAAAGAAAATTCATTGGAACCACTGCTTTACAGTGTTCTTGAGGTACCAAACCAGAAATAAACTTAATTTCTGACCATGTTCCTCCACTTAAACCATACAAACTCCAAAACACTGAATTTATCTCAAATGGCCAGTATCATTAGTAAATCTATGGTATATGCTTTAATGCTCCCTGCATAGTTAAGATGCACGACTCTTGGAATCCATTTTGGAGATCATACAGACTTGGCTGGGAAACTAAAATAGCCATCAGTATGAACACTGTTAGAAACATTTGGGATACATATCCATCGTGCAGGGCAGAAAGGCTGGCAGAGGAGAGTGAGCCAAGAGACTGCTGGGGTCTCAATTAGGGAGGTGAGGGTAAGGAAGGTGGAAGAGCCACAGGTCCTGGCAGGATCAGCCGCAGCGAGCCAAAAGGTGACGGGCACCTGCTGCTGCTGCAGCAGCCGCTGTCATTCTGTCAAGACGCTTCTGCCTACTCATCCAGAAGCACCCCTTTGCCCCTGTCACTCTGTGTCTAATGCCTTCCCGCTTGTTGGAGGAGATCTACAGAGGTGCTAGCTGGCGGACAGACAAGGAAAGAAGAGGGTCACACAGTTAAGACCTGCAAATGTTAAGGTATGGCAATTAGGTGGCGGGATCTCAGTCCAAGCCAACTCCGAGAGATGTGGTACTGAGCCCAGCCAGATGGACTTGGGGGGAAGGGACAGCCGGTTTACCTCACCCATCCATTGCACGGCCTCACTCTCAATCAGTCAAGCCAAAAACAAGAGCTATTGACATAGCCCACAGCAGTCTTTACGGTTGCTTCTGGTGCATTTCTTGGCACAGGTTCCCAATGTGAATTTTTTTGTGTGCAAATGCAAGGCAGACACATGGAGGAAAAGATTGGGGTCATATTTCAGTAATCTACAATTTCATTCCTCTCATCTTTCTCCACCCTCTTCTTCTGAAACGAGAGGACACAGAACAGAGGTCAGTAGAGCCAAATAAATTAACTGCTTGTAATGAAGTGAGGGTGAGGAAAAAAGTGAGAGAGGCAGAGAAGGAGAATGAGAAATGACGGGTGAGTGTGGAAGAGAAAACAAAACAAGCATACCTGAGCATGTGAAAAAAAGTGTGGGAAAAAAACAAAAAACAAATAAGTTATGTGGAAAGGTAGATTCAAAAGTGACTTCCTAAATTGTTGACGTTATACCTCACAGATAGTTGGGTTGGAGTCAAGACTATAGAATACTCAAGACGTGTCACACGTATAGTTTTGAATGGGGAAAAATGCAACGCTTAATATGGCCGCTCTAGTAAAATCTAAGTCATGGCATCACTGCAGCTGGGATTAAAAGTTTCGGTTGCAATAAAAACAGTAAGCATTCTGAGATGAACACTTTGGAATGCGCATGCACACTGACTGGTCTAGCCTGGAAAAAAATCTTCTTTTTTGTTTAACACTATTTGAGCAAAGAAACAATATTTATAAAACAGTTGTTGTCAGGTTTCATTGGTGATTTTAAATATAAAATTCAATTGTAAATTTGGCAAACAGTTTTGGAGAATTTGATGTTTCTACATTTAAAGAGATAAGAGCTGCACTTGCAGAGATGTTATTTCAAAGATGGACGCAAAGTGAAACTACTTGCCTTAAATGGACTTTCATTGGAGTCAATTCAAGATTCAAGATTTTTTTTTGTCACATACATGATTATACAGAGCATATATAACCAGCAGTGGTTATATAGAGCATATTATATAGCAAATTATGCTCTATACAATTATATAGAGCATATATAACCAGCAGCATATGAGTCCATCTCATTGAGGGGCGCATCATGAGTCCTCTGAACCATAAAATGACAAAATGGGATACCATACAGTCTCATCAACTTAACAGATAAGTACAAGAGAAGGTTTCAATACTGTAAGTACACTTAAAGTGAACCATTCTGCATTTGGGATAGGGCGGAAATACCATGTCAGGCCTTTTGGTTGGGCAGAACTTTAACCTATCCGGAAAGGTTTATTTGTCAGACTAAGTGGCTTGGATCAGCGAGTCAAATCCAATACTGGCACAATAGGCCTCTGGTCAATAAGTTGGAGGGGGAAAAACAACGAAAAAATGAGCACACAGGATAGCAACTAATTTAACGATTCATCCCAATTGTGCTAACAAATGGAGGGATAAATATGTTATTGGGAAACAATTAGCCTCCTGATGTATCTTATAGACTTTAAACGAAGCATTTAATCCCTCTTTTCAAATGTATCAGAGCTCAAACTGTTATCTATTCATTTCCAGTGCAAGGAAATCTGCTTTAATCTGCTGGATTAACCCCTCTGTGCTGTTTTCATCAAAGGAAAACTAATGCTAGACGGCTCCCTGAGTGCACTCTGAACAATCGAGTCTTCAAAGAGGAAGGATACAGAGGAACCATCAATGTCAGAGAAACCTCAGAGCTGCCTCTTGATTTTCGATAAAGCAAGATATATATGACGTTCGATATTTTAGCATGTACATCACTCCTACCATATGCTTTACTAAAAGCCTGTGGGGAATAAAAGGAAGACAATATAAATACCAGAACAGATCTGTAAAATTAGCCAATTCTCTAACTTTTATAGCTTCTCAAATGGGCATTTTAAAGCTAAAATATCATAGTAAGTCTTTATCAATAGCATTTTGTGAACACTAGACACTGGTCCCGTGGATATGCTCAATTATCATCAAGAAAAGCATAGACAGCCAAGGTCACGACCACCAGGGGTCAAAAAGTCAACACATCAACAAGAGAATCACCCACCTCTTAAAACAACTGAGTACTAGCATTACACTGGATGAATCCAAGCGCAGGCCTGGACCCGCTTGGGGGCTAGAAATAAACTAAAGTGATTAACTCAGTGGCATGGGGTTACGTAAAGATGACATTTAATGTAATGAAACTTCATCACACTCAGTCACGATCTGCCCTTGTGCACGCCTGCATATGTGTGTGTGTGCGTGGTGGTCGCTGTATAACTCCTGTCATCTGAGATGTCCATAGCTCAGCGCTCACAATATTCACTTTGTTGTGATGAATGTTCTGTAATCTGTGTTGGAACTGAGTGAAGGAGTTAAAGATCCAAATGTTCCCCAAAGAGCCAGCCTCCCTCCCACCGACCCTGAGGGCTGATTAATGGAAAGACTGCATGACTCTTTGTGATTGGAATGAAGATGGAGGGGATATTGTTTATGATCATTTTAGGAAAGAGACTGAGCTGAACGTTGATTGACTACAGAGGGGCCTGTGGCCAAAAAAAAAAAATGAGAGAAGAGTATTCACCATTTACAGGGAGTGATGTGATCTAAGTGTTACATATTATAATTTCACATGGTCTCAGACATGCACACAAACACAGTCATCTTTGGCCTGCTTTTGACCTAACTCTTTTTAGAGCACAAAGGGCCCCTGTGTGATATCAAAGGCAAAACATCTCACGCTCTGCTCCGATGGTCACCAACACAGACTAGTGCCCCTGTATTTTAAAAATGGCTCAATGGCCTACAGACAAACCTTATCCAACCCCTAACCGTAATATAAACATGTGTTTGCATATGAACAAGTTAAAAGGTGACCTGAGATAGTCATTGCAAGGGCCATCTTTAGCCTCTTTCACACAGTAATACCAGTAAATTGCCGTAAAATTACCGGAACGACTTTACCGGTAAATTCAAAAATGCCCTGTTCACACATTCAACGACATTCCGTCTTTTTCCGGAAAAGCACTATTCACACATCCATTCCAAAATACCGGTGAATTCTGTGATGTCAATAACCTCTAAACAGCTGCGCTTGTATTTTTAAACATGCGGGTAATACGTGTTCAATATTTCTGTTGATGGTTTCATTTTTGTTTCAAACTTTAGTATTCATGCAACTGCTTTTGTTACAGAGACATTGTAATAGACGACTGGTTTAAATAATTATACTCACCATTAAAGGGACTGTAAGTAGGAATTACTCCCATCTAGTGGTGAAATTGTATTTTGCATTCAAACTAATTTTGCTCTCCAGCGCCTCGCTTTTTCAAATGCGACGATTTGGCGACGATGTTTTCTTCTCCTGTGGCGCGGCATATGTATGGTCCATAATAAGAATGCAATCCAGACTTAAACTTGCCGGTGCAGTTTCAAGCGCCTCTCACTGCTCTGCACCTGCGTTTCTGGCTCTGACCGAAAACGCGTTGTGGAAACGCGTTGGCTTAGTACTTTTTGTCCCTCTCTGCTATTATAGTTTTGCAAGATGGCGGAACTACATGGAAGCCTCCGTCGACCTACCCGTCCCATGTATATAAAGATAATAAATTCTTCATTTACGAGGATTAGTTTAAACATTGGCATAGGTATTTGTACACCATTGAGGGCATATTTATGAATAAAAATATTGATTTTAGATAATAAAATACCTAAAAAGTTACTTATTGTCCCTTTAATAAAACACCTGATGCTGCCGGGAGCTGACCAATTTGTTGAAAATCGGCTTGAAAGGATTAATAGCACAATGAAGTTGCGATTGTAAATTACAGTCTGTAGCCTAAGACACGTGACATTGCAGAAAAGGTGCGTTCACAAATGTAGACTACGCTGATGCAAATTCAAATCAAATAGTTTATCAGCACAGATAAACAGTTCTGCGTTCAAATTGAGTTCAAAAGATGTCGCAAAGCACCGGAAAAAGTAATTACCATGAATGTGACAGAGGGAAATAGTAAAAAGATATTTGAATTATTTACTCATAAACTGTTTTCTGAGTCTGTGTCGCAAGGATGAAGTTGCCTGACTCATCATCTCCTCATTAGACGCGCCTTCTATACGGATTATGATTGTATTGAGATTTTTTGTTGTTTGTTTTTATTATTCGTTAAGTAGTAGCCTAATTTAAAGCTTTCTAAAGATATATTTATCATGTCTGTGAGGCATGTATTCGCTGAGTTTCGGTTTATTTTTGTAAGCTCTCCTGTTCAAGACGAGACGGCAGAAAGCATGTTTGTTTTCTTTATTTTTTATTTCTTTATTTTATATTATGATCGCGCTGGCACCTATATGTCCCAAAAAAGCGTGCTTTATCTTGCACTCTCCACACAAAATATTCGATATAGCGCACATCTGGGTTTAACGTTAAAACATCGTTACATGCTTGAACTGTTTTATATCTTTAGATTTTATTTTAGACAATTCGTGATGATTTCAGAAGGCTAAACTGATTAAATATAGGCTATGTAAACTCTCTCTCTGTGCTGGCCGCTTTAAAACAAAACTTATAGGCCTGCTTAACGATCAAAAACTGCTCCAACATACAAAACTGAACTATTTTAATAGCTGAAACAGTAGTATAAGCTGTTTTGGGAGAATTGGGAAAAAAGACGGGCTGAAGTGAGTTGCGGGGCAAACCGAAAAGTTGATGCCGAATGTCCAGCACACTTCTTCGCTGCTCCGACTTCTCGTTTGTACCCTATGTGTTTTTCCATATGTAAAAACTAAAATAAAAGTTATTATAATTTTTTTTATTATTGTGTTCGGCATGATGGGTAGCGTGTGATTTCATGACGTGCCGCGGGTTGAGATCCACTGGTTTAGAGCTACAGGATTTATGGAGTAGCAGGATCCCCAAATAGATTGACAAAAGTCATAATAAGAACAAGAAATACTTCCACTACTACTTCGTTTGTGATGGTCGTTTATTTTTTAGATATTAAGACGCAATGTTTTCAGTTTATTGATGACCTGACTTTGTCCTGTGAATGCATTGCTCTCTGAGACAGTTAACAGTTTTTTTATCATACGTTACTGCATCACTAACAGTTTCTCTCAAATGATGACATATTTCTTCATCTGCCCGGATAAGGAGAAGCGCTTTAATTTCACTGTCGCTTCAGTTGGATAACATTTATTTTATTTTCTTAAACAGTGCGCGAATGCGTCACATTGTTATGATTGGCCTGGAGTAGACGTCTTAAGTCACCGCGTTCTGAACTCTTACGTGCTCATACCGGTAATTTTCCTTCTGCGTTCACACACTGCAGAATTCCGTCAATTTACTGGTAATGTTACAACTTCTCATACCGGTAAATTGCCGGAACGAAATTACCGGTATTTTTGAAAAGATCCTGTTCATACATGATCTCTTTACGGCAATTTACCGGTAATATTCCGGAAAAGTCTGTATGTGTGAAAGGGCTTAATGGGAATCAAACACAAATGTGACCCTGAACCAAAAAACTAGTTATAAGTGTAAATTTTTGGAAATTGAGATTTATGCATCATCTGAAAGCTGGATAAATAAGCTTTGGTTTGTTAGGATAGGACTATATTTGGCTGAGATACAACTATTTTAAAATCTGGAATCTGAGGGTGCAAAAAAAATCGAAATATTGAGAAAATCGCCTTCAAAGTTATCCAAGTAAAATCCTTAGCAATGCATCTTACAAATCAAAACTTAAGTTATGATGCAATTTACAGTAGGAAATTGACAAAATATCTTCATGGAATATGATCTTTACTTAATATCCTAATGATTTTTGGCATAAAAGAAAATACAAATCTATAATTTTGACCCATTCAATGTATTGTTGGCTATTGCAACAAAATACACTTGTGCTACGTATTACTGTTTTTGTAGCCAATGGATATGCTTGCTGTGGCAATACCAGATTGTACATTGTAACTAATATATATCATGAAAAATAAACAATACCATAGTTATTTTTCTAACTGGAATTTTTCATGTTACATAAGCAAAAAAAAAAAACATGAAATATGTAAGAAAATGCCTATTCATGACCACTATTTGGGTTGGTGAATTGCAAGATATCTATAAGGAATGTGTGTGGTAGAGAGGGAAAGACCCACATCATTACTTTTCTGTAGTGGTTTAGTGGTTTAAAAGAGACATGGGAAGACATGTGTCTTTCTCCAAGCCAATGAGGATCTCCCAGAAAGAGAGCACTTCCATTTCCTCTATCAATCGCTTTCGCTCCACACATATGCAAGGCCACAGAGGGGCAATGTGGGCCCCAGCCACGCTTCCTCCAGGGCTCGGAGCCAGCATGCAAGTCATACAAACACCACAGCCTGCCACAGAAGATCAGGGTGGCCCACATGGGAGGGAGGAGAGATGAAGGGGAGGATGGTGCGGGATAACGTGGATGAGCCACACACACACACACTGAAACACAAACACACAGCACTGAAGCCTGTCAGGACGCTTGCCAAGTCCATATACTTTAATTACGGGAACGCCTGACCATGAAAGAGCAGGACCGATTGCATGTACGCTCCACACAGAGAGATTACACTGCAGACGAATGGCTCTCCACAGCCCGGATCGTTCCTCAACAATGGGCTGAAAGGCTCGAAGAAAGACAGGGACTTGTGTAGAGGGAGGAGGCTGTCGTCCAAACCATTGAGAGGGACATCCTGATGTCATACGCGTTAATCTTGCACCAATGAAGACATAATGAATTTTGGCACAGGGAGGGTCTACAGATGGAGTGATCCCTGATTTTCCCTCTCTTTGTCCTTCCCTCTTTAATCTTTCTGCTGTTTTTCACTCCCTCAAAAGGAATTTTAAATCACTCAGCTGAGGAAAAATTCAAATGAAAGACTGGTTCGCTTTACAGATGTGGCCTCAATATCCTCCGGGCTTCCTTTTATGACAGACTTACAATTCTGTTGAAATCAAATGTAAGTGTGTGTGTGAGTGTGTATGTCCACTGCCTCTTCACCCCTCTGACTTTGAGACTCAAATGGAAAGGCTCACTCTTACACGCCAAGATCTCCTAATTCAAGATTGCGAGTGGCTAGTGAGAATGCTTATGAGTTCGGGCAGCAGGTGTGTTGTGTCGTGCAAGCGAGCACATGAGTGTGTGTGGGTTCGTGTCAAAGGGCCTCTCCGTCCTGATTGCAGGGGCCTCTCGAGGGACTTGATGCCTACTTGATAATCACTGTCTGGAAGTACTGAGGCCCCCAATAGCCTGTCTGAGGCCGGAATGGCCTCCTCTCTTTTACAGTGCAATGATTAGCATCTCAAGGGCTTCAAGAGAAACCAAGCCATGGAGGTCGCAAGAGACTGAGGTCTTTGATATGATAAACTCAACTCGAAAGAATCTTGCAATTCGAGAGGCTCAGAGTTGAAATTCAGTAACCCAGCCTGATTTCATGAGAAAAAGTCACTTTTACAAGTTGGCGCCAGTTTGATTTGTATAAAAATCAAACTGATTTTTAGGGAAAAAACATGAAAGTCCACCCCTAAAACACATTAAGTTTAAAGTACAGAAACCTCCTTACTGCATCCATTTGTTGAAGATCACGTTTGATTTTACTGATGCCTAGTGGTCGATTGTCAATGATATCAAACCATTTTGACGGACTGGTTTTAAATGTGTACAGTTTGAAAGATTTGACAGCTATGGCATTAGTTGATTTTTAGCAAATAACGATTTATATTTTTGTTTGTTTTGTCCATTTTGCAGCTTGTCAGTGACAATAACAAAGATTTTCAATGTATAAAAAAAACCTTGACATTTTTCAAAATTACAAATTGTTTTATTTTATAAAAAAAAAATGTTTTCATTATTTAAAATAATGTAAAATTCAATAAGTTTTTTAAAACCTACAAGTGAATTTAGGAATTGCAACATTAAATGGTCCATTATTTTTTGCAAAATGGATATTCATGGGTAACATGTGACCCAGGACCATAAAAACAGTCATAAGGGTATTTTTTTTAAATTAAGGTTTATACATTATCTGAAATCTGAATAAATAAAAAATTGAAAATCTGGAATCTGAGGGTGCAAAAAAACTGTAAAAGATAAATAAATATCGCCTTTAAATTTGCTGCATTTGTTTATAATTTTGGCCCATACAATGTATTGTTGGCCATTGCTACAAATATACCTGTGCTGGCATTTATTTCCAATGAGACAGACTTCTACAGGGTGTCTCTTCAAATCTCAACCTAAATGAAGCTTCAAAGGACCTAATCTCATACCAGAAGCTGCAGATTAGACACTGTGGACCTTGTGACACTATGGTGGCCACTTAAAAGAAGGATAAACCTGCAGAGACAGACTCTCATTCATGATGCCGTGCCTGGCCAGCAGTCATGAGAAAGCTACTATCCGATGTCTCCTGATTCTGTTGTTTTTCTTGGGTGGACCGATTTCCTCCTGTGGAAACAGCAGGAAATAGAGGCGCTATGTTCTTTCATGCCTACATACATTGATGGTCTATATAGTGTTATCTTACAAAAATACGCTAGTGTGGTGCGGCTGCATGATGAAAGGATTTCCGTTTGATTCTGCTCCATCTGCGTGCATATACGTCGTGACATTTCAATCTTAAGGTATTGAATGATGTAAGGAACTCCACTGAGCTTCACATAAAGGTGGCAGACAAGATCACTGTTCTTTCTCATAATCACCTGCAGCAAGTCTGTGGAGAAAATAAGGGTCTGGCAGCATTAAGAAGTCATTATCTTTAAAGTTACAAGGAAGAACTTTCCTACCAAGTGTCATCTTCATGACAGCACTTGAAAGGAGGTCCCAGAGGGGCCAAACGTATCGCCTCTGATCATGAAACGTAACAAACAGGAGAGCGCATTAGAATTCTGGAGGGCTGGCAGGACACTTGCATGAGGTGCCTCCATAAACAAAGAGAGAGAGAGAGACGGAAGAGATGGCAGGCACCCCACATATGCAGATGAGATGCATGACACACTCAGTTTCCACAACAACGGAGCCCAAGGGAGAGCTGAACTGGTGACAAAGGCTTTGGCAGCATGAACACCAAGACCCGCTCACAGACAGAGCTTCATCCAGTCATTCTGTGATCTGGGCTACAAGAACTTGCAGCAATAAGCACATAGACTCTACACTGAACCACCACCTATTTGCCATTTCTGTTCTGGGATACAATTTCCAAATAAATCTTTTTAGTAACACTTCACTTGAAGCTTATAAACAAGAGACGTTGTATTTGTTATGCATTTTAAAACATTTATAATGCACCTTATAATTAGTTGCATGTTCTTGAAGATAGTTATAATACATCTTATGCTTAGTCCTGCCTTACATGGTTAAAGCTTTAACAGTATAATGCATTAGAACACATTAAATGATTAGTTGTTTTATTGGTTGATTGGTGTTTTAACTCTATTAAAAAAAGTCTAGTAAAAATATAAGAGAATTTAAAACAATTTAATAAAACACGTCTTAGAGATACTGGATACTATGCCATGAACAGCATATTGGTGGATCTCCATTTGATATTAAAAACTTATTTTAGAATCCTATTCTGCATCGTGATCCATTTTACTCCATAAATATTTATCATAATACATTAAAATTAAGACTTTTGAAAGACAAAGTGCATTGTTTATATTAATATTAATATAATAATAAAAAATATAGCAATAAATATTAATACAAATATTATATTTAAAATGCTCTTTTAATAGGTAACACTTGTCAATAAGGTTTAATTCAATAATTATGTATTAATAAATATATTAAATTATTGCATTTGCAGTTATTCATGTAGGTTCATGTTAATTTGTAAGTGCATTGTTCATTGTTAATTCAAGTTTTGGTTTGGTTGCTACAAGTGAGGCATGTGGACGAGGGCAAACTGCAGGGATGGAGAGTTCAGTGATAATACGTGTGACTGACCACAGAGAGTGCCGTGTCTGTTGTGACGAACGGACAGATGGCGCCAATGAGAGGAAGGCAAGCGAGCAGCTGCTTTGGCCCTTCACTGCGGGTGGAGGATAGAGGCGTGTCCGCATTTGTCAGACAAGGGTGATGACGTCAGGGCGGCCACAGATGCCGTTGGGCGGGCAGCTGTCCTTCCCTGGCATCAGGTGAGGTTGTGCACAGTTGCACTGGACACAGCTGTGGTGAAAGCTGGCAAACAGCATCCCAGGAATGTAGCTGGTCACATCCTCTGTTGGCATCTGGTAACTATCAGAAATACACACACAGACACACACACACACACACAGTGTCCATTGCTCTGCTGGAGAGAGCAAGTGGCCAGCACACATCAGTGACCCACTGTTCCACTTGACAGTGTCCAGCGCTCCGGGATGGAGTCGTGTCTGAATGTTGGATATCCACAGCTGTCAAAGGAACACAGGCCACCTCATCACAGCATTAAACAAATGAGGCAGAAAATGAGAGAATACCCGGCATTACCGTCATTCGGTTTACGAAGACTCAAAGCACATGAACACAAGCTGTTTGGAGGGTGTATAAACTTTTATGCAAACACAGCGTCCTTTGTTCGTATGATGATAGCTTTATTTGCATTTGTTTCATTTCGTAATAGCCTGAACAGGTTTATAGACAATCACCATCCATTACAGGCTAATTTTAGAGCCAGATTCCCCCCCCCCAGACTTGTAGGTTAAGTGCTACTCAAGGGCACTTCCAAGCAAAGTCAGGACTTTGAAAAAAAAAGAAAACCCTGTGAGCACCTGCTTAAAAGTGTGCTTTCCTCACAGATGTCCAATGAGCTTCATAGCCAGGGGCTCTTTCAATCAAACCCATCTGTCAGAGCTTAAAATGACTATGTACCACCAGGGTACACAGGCCTACCAAACTCCCTTGATAACTTCTCCCTAGATATGCAGCTACCTTCTAAGGTGGCATGTTAACTGAATCTGAACCTCATAACACTTTATATAACACCACATGTGACACAAATAGTACTTATAGGGCACTGGAGACTCGACTTACAATTAGCTCTGTTAGAGTGTAATCTTAGCATGTTGCTAAGCTAATGACACAATACTCTGACAAGTATAATAATACCCAGGACAACAGGACACTTTCAATAAGATTATTATATATATATATATTTTTTTTTTTAAGCACTGAAACCCCATAATACCAATTTTAAACTTCCATATCAGCTAAAAGTGAATCTTAGCAGATTTTAAGCAGAAAATAATGGACTTAAAATGTAAGGAATAAAAGCATCTACCTCAAACGCTGCAAAAGCAGAGCTGTTAAAATCATCAAGGACTCTATCCACCCCAGTAACCATCTTTTCACTTTGCTGCCATCTAGTAAGCGCTTCCGCAGCCTGATGGCAAAAACCGAGACACTCAGGAGGAGTTTCTTCCCCCAGGCCATCAGGCTCCTAAACTCAAAACCAGCCTCTTAACATCTTCATGTCTCCACTTAATATTAATTTATCAGTAAGATATTCATCATTCTCTACCTCACATTGACATACTGACAGTGTCAACCTGTTTGCACATTTGCCTCTTGTACATTCCTGTGTATCTTAATATTTAAGACTACAGTATAATGCACATATGCACATCGTACATCCCTGTGTATCTTAATATTTAAGACTACAGTTTACTTTCATGCACATTATTTTGCATTCTATATTTAATTCTACAGTATACATCTTTTTTATATTTTAATCCTATATTTTTATGGTTTACTTTTATTTTATTCTTTCATAGCTATATTTATGTATATTTTCATCTGTGTTGTATTTTTTAATAATTGCACTGTCCACGGAGCGGACATGACTCACATTTCACTACTGGTTATATATGCTCTATATAATTGTGTATGTGACGAATGAAAATCTTGAATCTTGAATCTTGATAAAAGACACAAAATTCCAATCCTTAAGTCAATAAATCAGGTTGCATGTGTGTGTGTGTATCAAAGGTTAATGAAAGTATCAATTCTTAAATAAATAAAAAAATGGTTCCACGATATTCTGCATCCCTAGAAAAAATAAATAAAATAAAAAAATATATAATATAAAATATGTTAATTATTATGAAATATATTAGTTCACAGTTAAATTTAAATATTGAAATGAATGTACAATTTGTAAGAATTTGACAATGATAAATTTCATTTTTGTAAGATTTTAGGATTCAGTCAAGAGACTGAGGCAGAAACAGACAGTGTAACGAAATGATCAAGAGGATCTTTTACTTGAGCCTGAACAAGAACACTGAATTGATACAGATTGAGGCAGAAACACAGGCACAGTGCCCGCTATAACAGAGGAGCTGGATGTGACATTTATTGTGTCTGTGTGTGTGTTTGAAAGAGAATAAAATGAACAGCAATTCTGTACTGGCACAGATACAGCTTCACCTTGACAACGAGAATGTTAGATGCTAAGAAAAGTCACCACAGAAGAAAAAACACAATTACAACACGCTACAGTCTGTCTTCCTCTGATTTGTCCCTCACAGGCTTCATAATACTGCTCGGAGCGACTGACCAGACAAACTACAGAGGACGTTCTTTGCAGCTCACTCCCTAAACACTGCCACCAATCACGGCTTCTGATGTTCCCACCGAGGTCTACAAGATGTTGTCAATCATTAATCGTTCTCAATCAGGCGAGATTTCCACAAGGAGATATCACTTCCTGCCGCGACAATGTACCCCACACCCACCCCACAAGCCTTCCTTCTTGCTCACTGCTTCCAAATGTTATCTGTAATTAACATTCGCTCTGCAAATTAGCTCAAATCAGATCATGCTTCTTAATTAAAGTGACATTTTTGAATTGGAGGGGTACACGTGTGGCTGCGTTAACATGCTAATTAGCCACGCTAACATGCTAAATGATAAGTGACCTGTAGCAGCATTTAACGTCTCCAAGGGAGGTCTTCCCTCAAATCGGACCTGCAGAGGCAGGTAGGTGGACATTACATGGTTATGCACAAGCACCTTAATTGGCATGTTGTCACGAGTCGTAAACTCGCAACTAAAATGGCCCTGAGAATTGACCACATGTCGGTTAGCATACTAGCTCTGTCAGTGCATGCAGTTATATAGAGCTCAGATTCAGATTGTTATGACATGCAAACAAATTGTCTAATCAGCCACATTTTCAACCAGGTTTATTAGCGGTTGTCTTCAACTGAGAGCCCGCCAAGCTGAGGGTTGAAGTTGGAGGATACAGGTGATGTCAAGAAGGCCGGCATATTTATGAGGATTTTTTTATGCAGATTTCCACTCCCGTGAACCCCAAATAGTACAACCCGAATTCCGGAAAAGTTGGGACGTTTTTTAAATTTTAATAAAATGAAAACTAAAGGAATTTCAAATCACATGAGCCAATATTTTATTCACAATAGAACATAGATAACGTAGCAGATGTTTAAACTGAGAAATTTTACACTTTTATCCACTTAATTAGCTCATTTAAAATTTAATGCCTGCTACAGGTCTCAAAAAAGTTGGCACAGGGGCAACAAATGGCTAAAAAAGCAAGCAGTTTTGAAAAGATTCAGCTGGGAGAACATCTAGTGATTAATTAAGTTAATTGATATCAGGTCTGTAACATGATTAGCTATAAAAGCTTTGTCTTAGAGAAGCAGAGTCTCTCAGAAGTAAAGATGGGCAGAGGCTCTCCAATCTGTGAAAGACTGCGTAAAAAAATTGTGGAAAACTTTAAAAACAATGTTCCTTAACGTCAAATTGCAAAGGCTTTGCAAATCTCATCATCTACAGTGCATAACATCATCAAAAGATTCAGAGAAACTGGGGAAATCTCTGTGCATAAGGGACAAGGCCGGAGACCTTTATTGGATGCCCGTGGTCTTCGGGCTCTCAGACGACACAGCATCACTCATCGGCATGATTGTGTCAATGACATTACTAAATGGGCCCAGGAATACTTTCAGAAACCACTGTTGGTAAACACAATCCGCCGTGCCATCAGCAGATGCCAACTAAAGCTCTATCATGCAAAAAGGAAGCCATATGTGAACATGGTCCAGAAGCGCCGTCGTGTCCTGTGGGCCAAGGCTCATTTAAAATTGACTATTTTAAAGTGGAATAGTGTTTTATGGTCAGACGAGTCCAAATTTGACATTCTTGTTGGAAATCACGGACGCCGTGTCCTCCGGGCTAAAGAGGAGGGAGACCTTCCAGCATGTTATCAGCGTTCAGTTCAAAAGCCAGCATCTCTGATGGTATGGGGGTGCATAAGTGCATACGGTATGGGCAGCTTGCATGTTTTGGAAGGCTCTGTGAATGCTGAAAGGTATATAAAGGTTTTAGAGCAACATATGCTTCCCTCCAAACAACGTCTATTTCAGGGAATGCCTTGTTTATTTCAGCAGGACAATGCAAAACCACATACTGCAGCTATAACAACAGCATGGCTTCGTCGTAGAAGAGTCCGGTTGCTAACCTGGCCTGCCTGCAGTCCAGATCTTTCACCTATAGAGAACATTTGGCGCATCATTAAACGAAAAATGTCAAAGATGACCACGAACTCTTCAGCAGCTGGAAATCTATATAAGGCAAGAATGGGACCAAATTCCAACAGCAAAACTCCAGTAACTCATAGCCTCAATGCCCAGACGTCTTCAAACTGTTTTGAAAAGAAAAGGAGATGCTACACCATGGTAAACATGCCCCGTCCCAACTATTTTGAGACCTGTAGCAGAAATCAAAATTGAAATGAGCTCATTTTGTGCATAAAATGGTAAACTTTCTCAGTTTAAACATTTGCTATGTTATCTATGTTCTATTGTGAATAAAATATTGGCTCATGTGATTTGAAAGTCTTTTAGTTTTCATTTTATTAAAATATAAAAAACGTCCCAACTTTTCCGGAATTCGGGTTGTAGACTCTATCAAATCACTGACATTGACCCCATGTGCACCAGCCCACAAGAGCCACATTTCATAGTAGGGTTACACAATACATCTCTTAAACACATACGCACATGTATAAATCTCACTGCCTTCAAAAACTCACTCTACACAATCCATCTGCGTAATAAATTATGAACTTTTTTCACACATAATTAACAAGAACTCTTTGACTTTTAACTTATGACCAAATTAATGCATCCTAGGTGAATGTAAGCATCTATTTAAGAACATAAGAATTTTACATAAAAAAAAAAAAAAAATGTCACAGACACAGACAGAACAGTAAATAAAACGAATAACAGAACAAAAGATAACTGACAAACAAACAATAGATCAAATCAAAGTCAGATTAAACAAACAACAAATTGAACAAACAAATTATAGAAAATAACAAATGCTAGATAGAATAAACAAGAACAAAAATAGATGGACCAAAGAAACGATAGATCAAACAAATGAAGAACAGATTGAATAAACAAACAATAGGCAGAATGAAAAAGAATAAAAGGTAGATAGAAGAAATAGAATAGTAGAACAAACAATGGAAAAAAAGATAAAAAAATCAAAAACGAGGACAGACAGGCAGGCAGGCAGACAGACAGACAGACAAACAGACAGACAGACAGACAGACAGATAGATAGATAGATGACAGATGGAAAGAATGACAAAGTGACAGAACAAATGTTAGACAGAAAAAAAAGATAAAATGACAGAATCCAATTAACACTTCTGTTACCATAAAGTGTGTTATTTATTACTTAAATATGTAGCATGCATAAACAATGCCCGATTAGTCAAAAATAATAATTTGCGAAAGTAAGAGAAAACATTTAAAAACATCACTTCAACTAGTGCCAAACAATCTTTAATGTCACAGTCTCACAGCCAGTCATGGGTCTTTGATTCACAAACATTAACACACTCACATACTTGTACAGCTGTCTGCAGCCACTAAGATTTAGGCCCCTGATTATATATTCATACAGATGAATCAATAAGGCCTCGCAGCAACTAGAAGACTAGAGGAATTACAATGAGCCCACGTCAATAGGCTACAGCTTTGCATTTCATTAGGGCCAGACCCACGCTTTAGCACTAAATGAATAGCAATAAAACAGCACCGCCGGCACCAAAGCACACCCAAGATCCAGAGCTGGCCCGTCTCATACAGCTCGCTGTTTGAGAGCTCAGACATAGTTGGCCACGGCTCTGCAAAGGAACTAGATTGGCTGAGATGATCGAACAGTGAAAGACACAGGAACTGGGAGTTGGTGAGAGACATGCACATGATTGGTACTCAATTAACTGATGCATGCCATTAACATATGTACATACAGCTTTCCAGCTTTCACCTTATTAGGGACCCAGACACACACACTGTATTTGCGCACGGGCCATTGATTTCTGTCTAATGACACAGGCAGTGCTGTCCAGCTCGGGGACCGCTACAGGAAGAGCAAGACAGAGGAGAAATGCGATTCCAATGATGGGATATCATTCGACATCCGCTGATCTCCCGTCACCACCACTGCGCACAACCTATATCCAGGCAGCGGGTAAGACATCACGCTGGGGTCATATACAAGGACTGAGACAAGATTACTGCATACTTCAGCACAAGCACGTTTGTGTATAAGTGTGTGTGCATGTGGCTCATTTTCAAATTCTTGAGAGAAAATGTGTTTGACTATCAGTGGACTAATACAAACAAAAAAAAAAGTCACTATCCCAAAACCTTTACAATCTTCCACATCCAACCTCAAATGAACACATATGATTGCTTTACCACAACCAAAAATTAATCATGCGACTCACCTTCTTAATCCTGCCGCTACGTGTGCCGGTAAAGGCTACGGTATGGCCACGATAATCATACGCAGTCACTGACGTCATCCCATCATCTTTGTCCAGGAATAAAGGAATCCCTTCGATCGTAATGGTGCCTCCTAAAGGCTGGTTGAAGTCCTGGCCACAAAAGTTGTCATCTATCTGAAGAGGCTGTGGAGAGAGATAAAAAAGGCAGTTATTCGAGTAGTTACAGACTGGGAGTTGAGGCAATGGATGCCAATGTGGCATTTTTTTACTCATCTTCATTCTCTGCAATACCAATCCATTGCTTGATATTCCTTAGGGTCATTAAAGGCCATATACTGTATTTTCTGTGCTAATGGATCAGCTAGAGGGCCACATTCATACAGATATATTGCAAGATGAGTCCCTGCACTTGTGCCACTCAAAGAACGGATGGAAAATATAGTGGACCTGAGGGAAAATCATTCTCTGCTCTTAACTCCTTTGTAAGGACAAACTGCTAAAACGGACATAGCCGACACCAAATGTCGCACACAATGCCTCGCAATTCAAACACACACGATCCCTAATCGTACCACACAAAGTCGACCGCACAATGAACAAAGTGTCCCGGGAGATGTCCTCCCCACTCTGGTCGACAGACTGGGCTCATTAGCAGAGACAAAAGTGGCCATGACCCCCACTGCCCCGCATTGCAACCCAACGGTGCCCCTCATTCTTCACCCAGCGAGGGGTGCCACTGCTGCCAAGGATGACCCGTTCCAGGCAGCGGGAAGGATATTCAGGCTTGCAAACACTGTAGCGGACCAGCGCTGTGCCCTACAACACAAGAGAGCATGTCCTTTCCTAAACCCCTGGGGGATGTCAGGATTTGCTCTTTAAACAGAACGAACAGAAGGGGATTGGACAAACAGACCAAGTGCATCTTTAAGGTTAGCGACGGTCTGGGTTACACCGACCCACCATGCACCTACTGTAATTACAGTCGGCCTGCACTCAGGTGTGAGCAGGACTAATCTCCAGAGAGAAAATGTTCATTGCTCACCGTTCGCAGCTATTGCCGCTAGGTGTTATTCTCCGTTAGATGAGGAAACATTATGTTGGCAGAGTTAATGACGCTGGTAATGGCGGTTAATGCAAGCCAACCAATGATGCTGAAAAATACCACTTGCGTTAGCAAAGCTTGAAAAGTGCTGGCAAAGACAAGGTTGTGGGGACAAACTATGCCTAATGGCGTGTACCGTGTGGATGAATTCAGCCTGAATAACACCAATGCCCCCGGTGAGTCATGGTTGCGCAAAATTCAGAATTAAAGAACTGAAATGTCACAGGAAGTTGAACTGAAATGACAAGAAGGGGAATTTACTGAATTGTAATTTAAAGAAATTCAACACAGGAGATCCTAACTAACTAACCGAACTAACTAACTTTCTATCCTTCTGTCTATTTATCATCCAATCTATCTTTCTCTCCATCCCGCAACCAAGGAAATGCTACACCCAACCACCTATTTATCCATCTTTCCATCCATTTGTCCATTTATCCAATCATCCCTCAACCTGTTTGCTCCCTTCATTCACGAGTAAATGCTACATACTGTATGTATACAGGTATATCACTAAACAAGCATATGTACACACAGTCAACCTAGAAATCACATACACTGCTAAAACATAAACCTTCTATTCAGTATCCCATTTGAGAACTGCAAAAATAACAGGGCTGCCACCCATAGCCAGTGACCGCAACTGGCAACGATGCGTATCTATCAAGGTTTTACAGTATGCCTCATGCAGATTTCTTCTTTTTCCCCTCAAATTACAGCTTCAATTTAGGACAAAAGGAGAGGGAAAGATGACTAATCAAGGGTGCAAAGTGGCTACGAGTGGGAGGAATGTGTCCAGTGCAGAATATTTTCAGTGGGAGGGAAAGGGAGGAGACGGATGTTTTGGACTCCTGACCCAAGAAGAAATCTCATCTTTCCCATAAATCTCTAGTTTCGGAGCAGGGCGTTAAGAGACACAGACATGTTAACAAGTTAAAGACAGGACTATGCGACCACAGTTTCTTGGGCTGGACCGAGACTGTCATCTTCAATATCTGTGGAACGTGAGGGGGGTGACAGCTGAGATGGAAGTGGGCCGAAATGCCTCTGACATGCTTGACAGGAAGGAGATGCCTCAGAGTCCAGTCAGAAAGTATGAACCTCAAAACTTTAATGAACCCATCTGTGTTGCTGCCACTGAAGATCAAACTGACCCTACGTAATAAATCACAGCACATTTGCACATTTTCCTCCAACAATTATTTGCACGCTAACAACCAACCTAAAAATGACTCACTTCCAACTGCATTATTTACAAATTTTGGAATGTAAGGGAATCTTCTGAAAATCTGATCTTAAAGAGATATATACCTTCTATTTTATGGTACCTTGTTGTCATTTCACAGACTAACAGCATCATCCCTCATTTACTTTCATTACATAGAGAAGGCCCAGAATATTCAACCAAAAAATTGAACTTTCACAGAAGAATGTAAGTCACACAGGTTTGGAACAACACAAGGATGAGTAAATAACAACAGAATGTTCAGTTTTGGGTGAACTATCTCTTTAAGTTGCAGTAAATCTGTCTACAGTCTAAAAATACTACTCAACAGCATGGAAGGTTTAAGACAAGGTGGCTGTTGTGTAAATGTATTATCTAATAAAAACTCTTACGCGAACCAGAGATATTGTGGACTTCAGGAAGAAGAAACGAAGCATGCATGACCCCATCCACATTAACGGGATGGTTGTTGAACGTGTCTCCAGCTTCAAGTTCCTGGGAACCACCATCTCGGAGGAACTGTCCTGGGCCACAAACACCTCCAGCCTGGTCAAGAAGGCTCACCAGCGCCTTTTCTTCCTCAGGACACTGAAGAAGAACCAGCTGTCTTCATCTATCCTGGTGAACTTCTACTGGTGTGCGATTGAGAGCATCCTGACCAGTTGCATCACAGTCTGGTATGGGAACTGCTCAGTGGCTGACCGCAAGGCACTGCAGAGGTTGGTGAAAACTGCCCAACACATCACATGGACGCCACTTCCTGCTCTTGAGGAAATCCAGAGGAAACGCTGTCTACGATGAGCTCGCAGCATTCTCAAGGACTCCTCTCACCCTGACCATGGACTGTTTATCTTCCTGCCCTCCGGGAGGCGCTTCAGGAGCCTCCGGACAAGGACCACAAGATTCAGGAACAGCTTTTTCCCTAAAGCTGTCTCCTTGCTGAACTCTGCCCTCTGACACCCCTCAACACCCCCCACACCCACACACAGACTCCTCCCCCTCTTCAACACTACATCTGTTTGATTTATTTATTTATTTACATCAAGCAAAAAACAGTAACTTGTTATTACTTGCACTACTGTCTGTTCATCCAGGAACACTGAATAATCCATTTGCACACTGAAATATTTACTATGCACTTTACTGTCCACTGCAATAGTGTAATTATGTTCATAGTTCTGCCTATAGTGTACATACACTTTTACATAATCCACCTGTATAGTATGTTCATAGCACACATATCTGTATATCATGCTAATAGTATTTAAAATCTGTAAATATGTCCATAATACATATCTGTATAGTTATTGTACATATTGTAGACCTTGTATATTCTGTACTTACTGCTTATTGCACTTCTGTTAGATGCTAACTGCATTTCTTTGCCTTGTACCTTACATGTGCAGTGACAATAAAGTTGAATCTAATCTAATCTAATATTACCACAATTCTGAGTAATGTCTGGTTGATTCGTCTCTGCGGATGTCTAAGCACAAACCTCAAAGTGTCCTGATTTCAAGTCAGTGACCCAATGCAGATCAGTGGGACACAGAAGTGTGATGCTAACTCAACTCTGTTCTCACACAAACACACACACTCAGCTGTAATCCTTATGTTTTATCGTTACACCATCTGATCGATCTCACAGCAGACACGATCCAGCTCTCTCTTCTATCAGTCCATCTCATTCTTTTCCTGCTCTCTCTCCATCCGTCCAATGATAGCCTTAGGTATCGACGAGGGAGGCAGGGTTTGACATAGGGGGATGTGATAGACAGACAAGTCTCAAAGGGTTAATCTGGCTGCATGTTTTAGAGACGCTGCAGGCCTGATCCAGAGAGACTGACACCTGATAGACCAGGCATTTTGGGAGAACATACACAGGAGAGACAAAGTTCTCAGTCCTGTTTTTGAGAGCTAAATACAGTTATGTTTACACAGTTCAGTTAGAGTGAGGAGAGGACTGCATTTTATAAGCAAATTGAAACCTTTTTAAAATCAGTAACTATAGTTACAAAAAACTATTTAGATTTAATTATTCATTCTTATTCAACCATTCATCATTCTGTAATTCATTATTATATATAGTCCACATATATACATGAATATATACAGAATTTCAATTTTGTAAGTTGTAATATTAATTTGTTTATATATAAACAAGAATATAAATTGTGTGTGTGTGCATCTCAAAAATTAACAGTTTTCAAATGTATGATTTACAGTTTATAATTATATTTATTAAATAGTATCGCAAAAATATTTATAAATATTTAAATATATTTATACATTTTAAGTACACATTAATATTTAAATGTATAAACACACAATATGTTTATAATTATCATAGTTTTATAATTAGGTTTAAATAATTTAAAGATTATAATTATATTCTATTTATAATTATTTATAAAAGGTTATATAAATAATATAAAATCTTATTTTTAATATACATGAATATTTAAACAAATTATAAGGCTTTTGAACTAATATCAGTTGAATAATTAATTTATACATTTATGATAATATTTAATATATTTCAAAATAATATTTCAAAATATGTATTTATAATAGAAATACTGTAAGATTCGATTGCAGTTTTAATAAAATTGTAATAATTATATATAATTATATACACATGTAAAATTATAACTAAATAAACTTAAGTTTATTAAGTCAATTATTATAAACTAAATTAAACTAGTATCACAAAGAAATAAATACAGAAAAGATATACCAAAACCAGCATAAAAAATGCACAAAGCACTTCTTATATTCTTCCTAACACTGCTGATTGTCTATAAAGTCACTCATGTGTGTTCGACATGAATCCTTATTTGTGTACACTCAGATGTGTACCAAGGTGTTTGTTTTTTGTTTGTGCATGTGCGCAATTGTTCTTAAATGAGGTTGTGTTGATGTGTGTGTATGTGTGGGCTTGTCCTTAAATGTGTTTGTAGATGGCGGAACACATAAATGAAGATAAAGAGAGGCTGCCAAAATTTCTGGACGCATGTCCTAAGAGAAAGAGAGAGAGCGAGGTATGAGTGGATGGATGGCAGGCTGCCAGCCTCCTGTTTTGATTGGTGACGGTGGAAATGCAGCGGCACAGCCGTTTGCCCTTTGTTTCCTCCAAACAGCCAATGGAGGCTCTCTAATTGGGTCTTAATGGTGCTCAAGCTAAAGCGAGCCAGAATTCAGGCACTCTCTCCACCGCTCTCACTCTCTCTGGCATTAATAGCAATAGACAGGAGAACATCACAGATTCCCAAAAGCATCTAAAGGCTTATCTAAAAATACGCGTCATATTAGCATGGCCATCATGAGCTGTCATTCAGCTAAATATAATGGTGTAATGGTGTAATTTATAAAGCTGCTTCCACTGTGCAATCCTTTTGACCCTCAATCTAAAGTCCTTTAGCAGGACGTAAATTCATTATGTAGGCTGTCTATCCTGTCCTATGATTAAGGAAAATATTATTTGACATTCCTGCAGCTCAACTGGTAGCTCCAGAGGTTATATAAGTCTTGGGTAGATGTTAATGTTAATGACTTCCTGTAAATATTTACATACATGCTAAACGATTTATACAGATATATACAGTCAGACACATTCACACCCATAATGCATTCTCACATTCACCTACACTGTCTAGTACATGCTGTGGTCCTGTTGTTTAGGGCTTGTACCCCGTGGCACGGCTGTAAGGCAGAGCAATATATCACTCTACGCTTTCACCTTTAATCACCTCTGGACTCTCTACCTCTCAGTCTCCATTCCTCTTTCACTCCATCCCTTCATCTGGCACTAAAAAATGCACTTTATCGTTTGGCTTTATAATGCCTGCACGAGACAGTCATGGAGCGAGAGCAGGTGTTCACCGCATGGAGGCACTGGAAAATATCAGTGAAAAGTGGAGGAGAAGTGTGCACTGCTGATAGGGGCTGATTTTGAATTGAAGGTGTAGATTAAAATACCCTTCAAAAAGATGACATTGTGAAGAACAGTCCAATGTATTCTGCTTTATATTCAGTGTAGTCTAACTTAGTCATACTACACTGCAACCAGCTACAAATAACCTAACATGTCAAACATTTGAGGGAATAACCTAAAGACTAGATACGCTCCAGGATCTCATTTACTAGCTATATATTTCAAAGATCTGATATCACCTCCCATGGAAATTTTGGCAGCAACAGCAACTAGTCCTTTCTCGAATTTGACCCCCTAGCAGTTTGGTAACTTCTAAGCAAGTTTGTTTCAAAATTGTACAGACCACAATCTCAGAAATGTGCATAAGTAATACTACTTACTGCCTACTATGCAGTATATACTCAGTATTGATTATAATAATAAAAAAGAAGAAGGTTAAATGGTTTAAGCTGTATATAACCACAAATTTAGCAAGTGGTATCCACTGTAAAATAAATAACAAAAATTATTTTGCCTAATTTATTTAGAAAATAAATTAAAATAATATTGGATTACACTATAAGTACATTTATAATACATAAAAAATATATATATAACAATATTAACAATAATTGAAATATAATATCACAGTTATATATGGCATGTACTTCTAACTATATGAAAACTTCTTTCTTGCTATTTCTTGCATATCCCAAACAAGTAGCGAAAATTCGTTTGGCTTTCGGTTCATTTGTCCAATGTAGCTCTTGTAATTCGTCATGATGAAAACGCAAGGCTGTCCATTCCATTTCTGGAACTGAGAAACAACCTTTCTTTGACTGAATGCTTGTTGCTTGATGATGTCACGGGACACGTGGAACAGCTTAAAATAAAGTGTAATGGTGTGTGCATTTAAATATTTGCATGGGTAGATTACATACAAAATCAATGCAAAGGCACGGACAGACACAAATTTGTGCAGGACAATGCGAATGACGCAATCTGAAAAATTTTAACTCGAGCAGAAAATTCACATGACACCTTGATACTTAAGCCAATCAGCGAAGAATAGAAAATAGAGGAGGGTACTACACAATGTTTTTATTGACACAAAAAGCACCACACGAGTAATCTAGAGGCATAATGTGTAAGTGCACACCAAAAGTTTGAGCATTTTTTGAGCATGCATATATCGTTCGCACAGTGTTGCGAAATGGAGCGGGACTAGGATATGACATCATGCGCCAAGGTTTTCACAGTTCACCAATAAAATATCCTCACTAGTCATAATTATTTTCTATTTTAAGTGATTGCAATCAGTCACAAGTATAGTTAATCAAGTACACACACATACGCACACATACAAATCTCATTCAATAAATGCTCCTGTTTCCCTTGCCACTTCTCTTTATATGTGATTTTTGTCATTTTTTAAAGTTGCGTTGTATAAAACAGGATCATATGACACTACTAAAATGAGCAATTCTTCCATGTTTTCAATTTCTTAACCAAGAGGTCACTTTGTGATGTTTAAATCTTCTATTGTTCTCACACATTCGCTTGACGCGAATTCGCAGGTCAGAGTTCACCAAACTTGAACTATGCTACGCAACGGAATGAAAAAATATCTTCCCATGGTCTTGTGTTTCCAGTCTGGCATGCATATAAATAGAAGTAAATGGAACGAAAAGTCTAGTGTGACCGCTGCTTAATGCAATTATTTGCTTTGCTTTAGGTTAAATCAAGTGCACTGCATTGTAGGTCTACTGCAGTGTGCTTTCTTGCATACTCTATATTTGGCATATTCATTATCTCATGTGAGTACTATGTATGCAAAACAAACAGTATGCACAGCATGCATACTGCAGAAACAGAAATACAGCGTGATATAATAAGCCATTCTGATCTTAGTCTTTGTATGCAATATGGATTCAAATGTCCGTGAACATTTCCTGGGTGTATGCCTTCTGAAGCAGATACTATGTTGTGTATAATGACAGAGAGCTGACTGAAAGAGGCAAGTGCAACTCTGAGTCACTCAAATGTGCTGATGTGTAACATGTGCACGCTTGTGTCATTTAACTAGCAGCAGGCAAAACTGTGGGACAGATGTTCATATCTCCTCTCCACCGACCTGACACCACACACGCACCCCAGATAGAGCCTGTTCACACTCGCACATACAGATTCCTCAGACCTGCACCACACAACGCAAACACGTTTATGAGACTGCCCATGACCTGCACTCGGCCCCATGGCATCTGGCACAGACAGAACACATATGCACAACACTCGCTCTCTGTTTCTCCTTCTTTCTTTCATGGCGGTTAAGTGATTATGCATTTCGCTGCATAAATCAGGATAAACTTCCAAAAACTGAATGGAAGAGCAAAGGTAGAAAAATACTTCCAGATGCAAGCAAATTGAAACGGTTTAGTTTTTTAGTTAGTTGGGTGAATCTCATAAAACCTGTCAAAAACTTTCCCAGGTCATATTTAAAAATAAAAAAAATCCTAAAAGAAATTATATTTTGAGAGAAAATTGTGGCATCATATTTAATGCCACCACATATGTAATTCACATTAATGTAATGCACATTACCATATTAAAATAATAAAATGCTCTCTATAAAAGCAAAGTATTGCTTTAAAAAAATAATAATCTATATTTTTTTTTATAAAAACAAATAAAAATGGCTTTCCCACTGAGAAAGAAATGGTCATAAATGGCATAAAATAAATCATTCTTATGATTTTGTGTTGAAATATGACCCACACATATTTTTTCCTGAGATTTACCCACTTTGTCTTTATACAATCCCTATTTAGTACTGAGCGCAGTTGATCTACTGTCCTCATACGGTTCAGATTAGAATAACAGAACAGTTTAGAATAGTTTGGCACGGCATCCCTAAATCTGCACTGCTTCTCATGAGAAAGAACCTGTAGAGGTTGAATGATTTGCATCCTTGTATTGCAGATCACACGTATGTTTGGCACGCTTAGACATCAGACCTTTCAGAGCTTCCATTGAAAGCAGCTGGTTCTACTCTAAATGCAAGGAAATGCAATTTAGGCCAATTTCTCAACATTACTGATCCACTTCCTGCCTGATCGCTTCCCTTTAAGATTCCAGTGAACCTGAACCTGTGCCAGGTTTAACCCAACAAAGGGGTTACTTTATATTCTTGTATGTGATTGCGTATACCCTGGTTTATCTGAGGGTTATTAATATTTAAGCATGAAAAGTACAAAGAACAAAAAAAAAACATCAGCTAAACTATTTTATCTATCTATCTATCTATCTATCTATCTATCTATCTATCTATCTATCTATCTATCTATCTATCTATCTATATATATATAAAAGCATGCATAAAACAATGCATAACACAGAAGAATGTAGAATAATATAATTATAAAACTTCTCATACTAATTTGGCCAATATAATAATTGTTACTAGTAATTTTAATAATGATTCTAAAAAAAAGAAATCAACAAAAAATTTTATTATTCATGAAAAAAAACTAAAATAAATACTTGAAAAGGAAGCTACCTAGTAGTTTTTATTTTTTTATTTTACATAAGATTTATAGACTCCAGTATAAGCAGTTTATTAAAACCAATAAATATCCCCATAACTAGTGCTTAGATTTATGTTCTGGTTGAAGGTACACTTAAATAGTAAAATGCCAAAATCATATTAATATACATAATGCATAACAGTGTCAAAACATAACCGATTTCTCCCACTGTGTTATTTAACTGCAGCTAAACTCATATACATAAAACCTCATGAATTCTTATTCAAAATTCATAACCTGAAGTCCTACAAACTAAATCAACAGGATTTATTCATTTTTCAAACCCTCAAATAACAATGAGATATTTCGCATATAATCTTATTGCATTTATGCATGCTTTTGATTGTTTCATGCATTTTCTTTACACATGTAACTATTATATTTAGTCTAAATAAACTCTTGACTGTTAACCATATGCTGTGGGTCATACACGCAAGCCTGTGTATATGTGTGCGCTTCATCATCTCTAAACTCATGAAGCTGATCTGAAGCTATTAACATTGTTGTCCCAGCAAAAGCATCAGATTATAATCTACATAATCTAAAATTAAGCATCCCATAAACACTAATCCAATTACAGCGCAGACACAGACTTTCTTCCAAGAGTGCACTGCATTTCCGGCTAAAAATGTATGTGTCGCGAGCTCCGGCGAGCTACGTTCACATACAGCTCCGGAGTAATGAGATCCGCGATACATCTCTGTTGTGCGTGAGTACATGAGAAAGCAATGAGCGATTTCATTAGTTTCCATTCAGCGGCTTCATGATAGCCATTGGATGCCCCGCTGGGTGCGTTCTCCTCCACAACAGGGCCATAACAGGAACATAACTGAGAGAATATAGGTCTGCTGTTTGACACCCGTTCAAGAAGAAAGGCTGGAAACGGCACTTCAAGACTCAGCATGAGGCATCTGTGAGCTTTCAACAGCAACATGCTAAAGAGCCCTGATTAAGCTAACATAATGTTTAACATGCTGTTAAAATGCCTGATGCCAATGTATGTGCAATGTAAGTCCACACAAAAAAAAATCTAAATGGCCTCTGGTGACCCCTGAAAGATAATACATTGGCAACAAACAGCATTTACAGTAGACAGTTATCTGACACGAATGTCACTGAATTACGAGAAGAAGAAAAAAATCACAAGTGGCATATGCAAACAAATGATGCTAGAGCTTTTCTCAAAACCAATCTTTCTTTGCTTTGAGCCATTTTTGCAATTACTTTTAACCAAATTGTCCATTAGCAGAGTAAACACAGGATTAGATCTTATGTTGGACAATAAAAAAAACTAACATTTTTAACTTAATAATAAAAGAATATTCTTAATTTTAATGATATAAAACAATAAATCATTAAAATTAAGATGGTTTTAATAGGTTTTAGTTTCAGCTTTATAAAGTAAACATGTTTTAGTGAATAAAAAGTGAATATTTTTGTGAATATTTAATGAAGTATATTATGAATGACATTTCAAGTAATTGCCAAAGGTTTGATATTTATTCATGCAAAAACATTCATATATTTTAATGCATGGCAAGTAGTTCCAGATTCTAGTTTCCAGCTTATATTATATATTATATATACACAATACAGTAAAAATATGAATCCAATTTACTAATAATGACACTTCACTATATAAATTGATTTTTTTATAGCTACCTGTATATTTTATAAAGAGGTCCAATACTACACAGAAGGGGTCTTTGCTATCAAAACGTAGGAAAACCCCTGGCTTAAGTGTCCAAATATGTTTTGTCATTGTGACTGCTGAAGTTATGGGTCAGTCTAGCAGCTACGGTCTCTTTATAATAATAAAAAATTTATTTGGTAGAAAATATCAATGAAAGAATCAAATTGCATCTACAGGCTCATTTGCTAAATGTACTGTATCATGGTTATCAGCGAATGTCTCCCAGGAGCAATATCAGGGCTTTAGACAACATCAGATGACGGCACTTGACTCACAAACATTGTCTATTGAAACACACAATCAACGAAGCCTTTAGAGCACACCATAATAAAACAATCCATGTCTTTCTCACTTCACATAAACAAAGCACAATCATTTTGGCATTTTAAGCTGTAACTGTTGGTTTCCATTAGCGAGGAGTATTTTGTCTGTCTAGCTACACTGGATCCACCCCCTAAAAACACAGGTTGCATGGTGACAGCACCCATCCAATCCTGATTATGCACCCAAAACATTACATTTTTTTTCCTGGAACCTCTGACCTCAGCATCCAGTAATGCTCCATCATCTAATCATACACCCCCTCATTACATTTGGACTCAAAAAAGCCTGCTAGAAACATCTCAGACAACAGCTAGCTTCAAGATGGGGGGAAAAAAACATAATAATAAAGTTCTAAAAGCCGCCATGACCTCTTCAGAGTGTCACAAATCTCCCATTGGCTCTCCAGCTTTGGTTGAGGTGCCAGGAATGAGGAATGGCTTTGTCCTTTCAAAAGTGGTTCACCATCTTTCTTTCCAGGTCATGCTAGTTATGCTCTGAAATTTGCTTACCAAAAGTGGCTTGCCATAAGTCATAATGATTTAGCAAGTATTCATCTGTAGAAAACAAGATTATTGCTGAGCATTATTTACTGCATAATATCAAGATGAATTGTCCTTCTCTGGCCCTGCTGAAAAGACCTGTGAACATACTGCTGCCAAGTACTGCATTTGATGTTCCTAGAACAACATTTTAGTAAAATGTTCTCAAATCTTATCTTTACATACACCAAAAAGATTTAAGCAATGCTAAAGTAATAAGATTTCTGTTTAAGCTTAAATCCAAACTCATTGGTTGGTAGGAATGTTTTTCCACAACCAACAAGGAAGCTGATCCAAAAGCATGTCAAACTTGGTCAAGCAACAGTAAGCGCTGATGTTCAGACTTCTTAAGTAGCTAAATCAGTTAAATTTGGCATTGAGGTTCTCTGAAAGTGCAAGGACCAGTAAATATGATTTTGTCGAGTATGAGATGATCCTGGATCAAAATTCTGACCCAAAAATACTATTACAAATAGAGTGCAATGGCTAACTTGTAAGCTGTCCAAGCCTAAAACTAAAGATTGACTAAATTTGTTTGTTTGGTAGGAATGTTGCTCAAGGACATACTTGAATTTTGTAAAAAAAAAAAAAAAAAAAAAAATTTTTTTAGAAAAATTGTTGTTAAAAAAGACAAAAATGAGACAAATGCACCTCATGACAATAATTAAAACATACTAATGAAATTTAGGTAATTAGACTAAATTGTAACATTTTAGTAAAATTGCACCAATAAAAAAGATTACAGTAAATGTCACAATTTTGGTAAAATGACTTTTATACATTTAATATAATTACATTTTAAAAATATTAACGAAATATTGAATAAATATAAAAGATATTTAGTAGCACTTAAATATATAATGCAAAACACACCTTTAATGCATTACGTCTTGTAATTTACCTTACCTTACCTACTTATGTAGGCTATGTTCTGATTAATAACTCTAACCATAGCTATAACACATTATAATATATTTATTAACTGGTACACACTTAGAAAGTTTAATTCATCAAAACACATGACAAACAACAAATTTCAGACCTAACCAATCTGAAAATATTATAATGCTTTTTAACTTGGGTTACAGCTTTTTATTAAAAAGATATAACACACTGCAATGTTTATATGTTTACCTTTATAATGCTTTAAAATAAAGTGTTCTTATTAATTGACAAAATTATAATTTATGATTTAAAGATGTGTCACTTATTGTGTGTGCACCAAAAAACAAAGCAAATATTCACATGGCATCAACCAGTTTGCGTGTATTCGCATCTTTGCATTGACACACAAAAAATTTAATTCACTTTTGGTGTGCACAGACCTTAATGTTCATGGCAAGTATCCCCACTTATAGTGTTGTGCACACCAAAAGCAAATTAGATAATTTGCACAAGTAAATTACACTCAAAGTCAATGTAAAGATATAAATGATCCGAATTCGGCGATGCATTTGCTACCAATGCGCGATATATTGACCTCAAAATTTCAATTCAAAAGAAAATTTTCCGTGACAGGTTGTTGCGCAAGCCAATTATTGAAGAGCCTATTGACATGTTTGGTTTGACACATCCTGTTTTATCAGAATTTTTTTTTTTATAGTTTTTGTGTTTTTATTAATTCTAGTGATGCGATAAACATCCTGCGAGTAATCTAGAGCAAGTAACGCAATGCAAATATTGCTTCACTTTTGGTGTGACTTTTTGGTCTTCTTAACCTACTTAACCAGTAGCACTTCCTTGGTCAAACAACATCAACAGAAAAAATTATGGCTGACCATCTTAACAGAACCAAACTGGAACTAACCAGCCTGCAAATGCATGCTGGTTAAATCTAAGCAGATCTTTTCAGCAAGGAAGGTATAACTGGCTTTTGCCAGCTTGTGTATGCGGTTGTTTTCTATCCTTTGTGATATATGAAATAGACTGATGTTCTCTGGATCCATCCCATTGCCCACCACCACAGGAAACAACAAATACAGCTGCACGCGCAGCCTGGCAAATAGCGCAGCACACTAGCGAACACCCACAAACACACACTGTGCACTTGAACACAACCACCTACCATCCCACACACACTCTCTATGCGGCTCCCACACAAACACACATCAATAAATAATTACACCGACAATTAGATGGGGAGCACTCCAAGCCTGACCTGTTAAGAGATTTGCAACCTACACACATAGTTGCCATCTGAAAGGCAGGGGAGGGGGAGTCATTTTTCTTACTACCCAGTTAACTGGCTGACTTATTGATTTAAAATTACCATCACAGAGCGCTCATACAGTTGTCTACAGTACACTTTATTTGGCCGCTCTCAAGGCTTCGTTTGATCTGAATAGCTTATGTTGAGCTACAAAGGAGCAGGAAATGCAAATTTTGCCCCATTACAAGTGCATTCACAATGCTACCATCCACACAGGAAAGCACTGATACAATACTATAGCATAGACTACTGAGATCATGGACTTACGTTACACTCAATATAAAACCGTAAACCAAAAAAAAAACCTTTCTGGTTGCTTCTTCACAGTAGTGCTATATAAAGATAATAATAATAATAAAAATATAGCTGCAAGCAGCAATAACGGGGCCAAGCACTACAGAAGCAAGCTTCAGACGAATGGCAGGAATGAGTAATTAAAACCGTTTTAAGGTTATTTTAGGCAAAATGGCTTGAAAACAATAAACACAACAACTAGTAATAGGATTTATTGGCTTATCACGTGTAACCAATAGGTGGCGCTGTTACCAAATTAGTGTGGAATGGTCAGTGTGAGGTGATAATGACACATACAATGTTTGGTTTCGAAAATGTCAAAGCTTTGCTTAGATACAGCCTCAAACGCATGTTGGCATCCTTCCAGCCAATTGGTTGATGCGCTAAATGAGAAACGTTTCGTATATCGACACGAAATCCATAACTTTTTGTGAGCACAGTCTGAAGATGATTTGAAACAATTTTGGTGAAAGTCGGACCAACGGTTGATGAGGAGTTCGAAAAAGAAGGTTTTAACTGAAAATCAATATGGCGGACAGGAAGTTTGGCCAAATAAGGAAAACTTGGTGTCTATGTTGTCAGCTTGACCAAATGAATCTAATAAGACCAGCGACATTTCAATAGCTAGATTTATTCAAAAGTTATTAGCCTTTTTAAAAGTTTTGTTATAACTTTTGACCAATAGTTGGTGCTGTTTCGAAATATTTTGAGTACCTTCAGGGGATGGTGTTGTTGGCACATTCTGAGTTTCGTAATGTTACACCAAAGCATTTGTTTAGTATAGCATTTTATTTCACACAACTGTATTGAAGTCAATGGGAATTTCATGTTTTGTTCTATTATAGCGCCACCAAGAGGCTCAGTTTCACCATTTTTCACCAAGTGTCCTCAGATTGAGCCCATACATATGTGTGTCAATTTTGGTGAAAATATCTCAATTCACTTCAGAGTTATAGACATTTATATGAAAAAACATGTAAAAAATGACTGACACATGACTTTGATTGAATTGTACTACCCCTTACTATTAATATTTTCGAATTTGGGCATTGGTGCATAGCTATCGACCTATGTTTTTGAACTTCTGACGGTGGTTTCGTCTCGATCGGACAAGCGGATTCGAAGATTTAGCCAAATAGTTTTTAAGCACTAAATCACAACACTATACAAACCGTAAGGCGAAACCTAGCATGTTTGGTATCGTAGGACTCGGTAAGGATTCAGGAGTCCAATTTGATGAGTCTCGTGAAAATAAATCGAGCACACCCAAAGTTAAAAGCATTTGAAAAAAACAATGCACCACTAGGTGGCGCTGTTTCGAAACTTCTCACGCTCCTTCAGGACACTGTACTGATGACCCATACCAAGTTTCGTAACAATCCGTTGATGCGTTCTTAAAATACAGCATTTTAGCACAAAATTAAAAATGGCCGACAGTCAAAATGGCTGAAATAGTAAAATTGGATATCAGTAGACTCGGCATATTGCCCTGAATCTAACATTACCAATTTTATGACTTTTGGACAAACTGTTCAGAAGTTATAAGCAAAAATAGCAATTTTTCATATCTCCGGACCAGTAGGTGGCGCTGCACCGAAACACAGCATGTAGCCTCAGGTCATGCTTATTGTGACATGTACCAAGTTTGGTCTTAATACGATAAATCGTTGCAGATATACAGCCTTACGACGGCGAATCAATTTGAATATAACTTTTTTGTCAGCACTGACTGAAGATGATCTGGTTAAATTTTCGTGTAAATCGGACAAACCGTCTGGGACGAGTTTGAAAGAGTAGGTTTTCGAAAAATTCAAAATGGCGGCCATATTTCTATGATGAAAAATGACTTCACAGGGTGCAATCAAATCGACATGAGCTCAGGAATCAGAGAAAAAAAGAATTTTGTTGATTGGCCTTACGGTTAAAAAGTTATTAACAAAATATAAGTGAAATTTTGGACAGTTGGTGGCGCTAGAGGGAATGACTTAGACACACCAAAATTGGTGTACTTAATGTTGGCACTGTCCTCTATCAGAATGTCAAACCATTACAACTTTCCCGCAATCGGTTCTATGGGCTGCCATAGACTCCCAGTCGGAAGAAGGAAGAATAATAATAAATATAGCTGCAAGCAGCAATTACGGGGGCCAAGCACTCCACCGGCAAATTTAGGAGCTAAGCATGGCATGAAGGACCACACCAAAAGCAACAGTGATCAATTACAGTAATTTTAGGATGATTGTAATTGAAATTCATAACCTAGTAATATGATTAAATGGCTTATCACTTTTGACCAAGAGGTGGCGCTGTTATCAAATCATTTTGGCGTGTTCTGTGAGAGATGAAAATGGCACACACAAAGTTTGGTGTCAATATGCCAAAGCATTGCAATGAGACCAGTTTCATTGCAATAGGCTAATGCATTAAAAAGTTATTAGCATTTTTATAAGTGTAATTATTCATGGTTAATGAATGGTTTATTACTCTTGACCAATAGGTGGCGCTGTTACCAAATGTATGTGGCATGGTCAGTGTGAGGTGGCGATGACTCATACAAAGGTTGGTGCAAATATGTCAAAGCATTGCAGAGATACAGCCTTAAATGCATTTTGGCATCCTTCCAGAAAATTCGTTGATGTGCTAAATGAGAACAGTTTTTTGCCAGCATGGTCTTGTCAAATTTGGTGAAAATCGGGCTAATGGTCTAGGAGGAGTTCGACAAAAAAGGTTTTCAACATTAATCAAAATGGCGGACAGGAAGTATGGGAAATTTTCCATTCAAAAAGTTATAAGCCAAAATATGCATTTTTAATATCTGGTGGCGCTGCGTCGAAACACTGCAGGTAGTCTCAGGTCATGCTCATTATAACACACACCAAGTTTGGTCTCAATATGCCAAACCGTTGCCGAGATATAGCCTCACATGCATTGTCAATTTTCCTTCTTTGTTTCCCCTTTAAGGAAGAAAAATCTGCAGAGGATTCCCTTAATCTCAAACCTGTGTTCCAGAGCACGATAAATAACTATGGAAAAACGATTAGCCCCAAGGCTATTGAGGTGGATATAGTTTCATCTATATGATTTTTCAATATCCAGTCATCTCTGATCAATACCCCACAGGGAAGGAAGCACAGATGGGAAGCCATTAAAGTGTAATCCAGTACAATATCTTTTTTGCATGTCCGTTTAGAGCTCCCACATGGACTTGTTCTCTCATTTCCTTGAGCTGTTCTTAAGAGTCAAAAAAGAAACCTAAGTGAACACCAACAGCAAGCAAATGATATTCAATGTCATGATTAAATCACCAAGTCTTTCATTGGGGAAGTCTCAATGGCATCAGAGATTAAAAGACAAGACAGAAAATCTTTCTGCCTTCAGTCTGAGGGAAAAACAGAACCAATGAAAGAAGGATAACTTCTAGCAATCAAAATCACCAGGCAAGTGATCAACTGAGATAAGTGATAATGTAATTATGCAAAGGAGCAAAGGGTGAGGAGTTTGTCCTGGCATATTTTCATTCATCAATTAAACAACAATTTGTCTCAATGCCACACACAAAATCAGCTTAAAGTCATTCGATAATGTTCATACTCAAGTACAGAAGTGACGAGTGTGTATTGTTGTTTGTTGTTATTGTGTGCAGTTGTTGTGCTCATTAATATCACATGTGGACATACTGAAAAACTCATTAGCAATGTTAATATGTTTTTGTTCTGCTTTTTCCCCTTCTTCTGTTTTTTTATTTTAATTTTTTACGGGCACAATTCAGATGGTTGGAAACCAGCTTGCATCTGGCACAGAAGGTGACCTGGAACTTTTAAAAGTTCCTCTTGTTACATTCCGCCATAAATTCGGAATTTTTGGAGGAGAGTCTGGCATGCAAGCTGCATGGAAATAGACATAGAGACGCCACCATCCAACAGAATAATCTCTATATCCTGTAGATCAATAGGTTTGAAAACATAAGAAAGACTCATATCAGCATCTGAATGGGACACTTTGGCAGCAAAGTACAAATTTAGTATTCAGCTTCCTAAATGCTGCTGCATCATAATGCTGTATTGAATAATATTAGAGGCCCTTCCTGTATATGAACAAAAGTGTCCATTATAGTCGTCAGTTATTTTATAAAGAAAAGGCCAATGAAATGAATTACAGTGAAAAAGTACTACTGCCAGCCTTGATAAGAAACAGGATAGAGAAGTCTGTGTGTAATTATTATTTGACTCTGCTGATGTGTCGTTGATGGATTGCAACACAGTGTCGCAGATGGTAATCAAGCACCATCATGTATGGTTTCTCATTTACATATATGCATAGCTTTACCATGAACAACAGGACAGGTGGGCAGAAGAAAGACGTCAAAAGTGCTTACTGTCTGTCTGTCCAATCGCGCACATCTCTCGTTGTTTTTCCCACTCCAGTCGGCTTTCCGTCTGTCTGCACGTGTGTCTCCCACAAAGCCTTCTGAATTATGAAAGTGTGCTTTGTGATTGGAAAATGACGACATTAATTGCTTGTAAGCAGAGCGCAGAGGCAGAGGGATTTTTGATCATGCACTGATTGTGATGGGCTATAAATGAATAACACAAGGTGAGTGAGGGTGAATTATTCATAAGCTGGAAGCTTGCCGGTGGAGGACCCTCAGAGCGTTATCTTTTCATCCAATTCAGCCAGCCATGCCGCCATCATTACCAAGGCAGATTGCTCCAGGCCCGTTATTATAATGGCAGCAGTTATTATCGTTAATGCCACTGTCAGTTATTCGCAGAAGGATTCTTCCACTGTGGCCGCTACCATCAAAAACTACATTAGAGCATATGGTTTACACTACCCACAATGCACTATAAAGACAACTGTTAAGATTATGAACAAGGCAAAGTAAAGCCCCAAATATTTCTCATAATAAACAAAAACTTAATTTCAAAATGTGTTGGAAGCCAAATAAGTATTGCATTTTCAGCAAGTATTAGATCGAAATAGTCTTATTGATTATTTTTATGGCAGAGCAACAGGGGATAGTTCAGCCAGAAATATTATTTATTGTCATTATCATGCAGTTTCAAACGTATGCATTACTTTCTTCTGTAGGACACAAAAGATATCTTCACACAATGACAGTCAATGTTGTTGTGCTTCAAATTATCTTTTCATGTTCCACAAAAGAAAGAAATATGTGTTGGTCTCTCTATTTTCTTCATGAATTTTCCACCAATTTTCTTTACGGAAAGCACAATTTTATTGAATAAAATTACTTAGTATATGACATAAAAAAGATAGCATAAGGTCTCAATCAAACCTGCTTTTGAAAGAGAGTCTATGACAGCTGAATAACAGCAGGTCTCTCTAACTGTGATATGTATTCTGATAGGTGATTACAATTCACCATATGATGGATGGTAAAATGAATTTCTGTCTAGTTTGAATTTTAGAGCTTTGATGTATGTGCTAACAGTTTGATCAAATCACATATTGCTATTATAAACTGAAGCGAATATTATGTTTTCTCATTTCAGGCATTTAATAAAAGTTGTCAGAGAAATGTAATAATTCATAACCCACTAGTGATATGACAAAATACGGAAGATGAGGTGTCATGGCATAAGAATTGTGAAACAATAACTACATCACTGAAACTGCATCATAATATATCATAATACTACATGAGAAGCAAAATCTGCACACTTTCTCGATCCTTATCTGCCTCCCTTCCCTTCATCTTCCTTTCTTTCATAATCACCAGCTCCATCCTTCTATTTTTTATTACTCTCACAAGTCTCTGACTCGCTCCATCAGCCAAAATGTGTTTCCTCTTGTATGTCTGAGTACAGTCGAATCACCCAGGAACATGCTGCACATATAATAGAAGGGAGGATTTGGGCTGTTCTCTGGGAATAATCCCCTCATTCTGTGCTAGAGCATTGTGTTTGGTGTAGAACTGCCGACTTGGCTTTTTCCTATGATAGCCTATGTAGAGAGCACAGCTAAGAGCGCTATTGATTAGCAAGTAAGCTATGCGCCTGCACACTAGCCTCTCTGTGGCTATCCACATTGTTCTGACACCAGAATGAAGGTCCCAAGAGGACTTGGACAACAAAAACAGGACAACTTTAAGAGTTTAAATCAATTATCACTTGAGGAAATGGACACGTGAGGCAAGAAAGTGACAGGGCACTAATCCCATGAACTGAGCTAATGATGTGGCTGGGCTAGTTAATCTGACTTGAGAATGGAAGTTTCCCTGTTAAGCAACAGTGAGATTCTCAGGCCCTGCTTCCATGGACATGGACAAGATATTCCCAGCTGCTTTACCGCACCAATGATCTGGAAATAACATGCATTCTATAATCGACTGAATGCTACAACACCCATCAACACTGGAACTGAGTTGAGGGACTTAAGGTACTTTCATTAATTTACAAACAAGTCAGAACTAAAGTCAACAGTGCACCTGGTATCTTGCTTGTTAATGTAACAATATAGTTAGTGAGTGTGACTTACTGAGTTGATGCAGTTCAGTTCCTTGTTGAGGAGCCAGGGCAGGGATAGTTTTCCTTCACCCCTGTAGCAGGATTGTATCCTCTCCTTAATCTTTTCCTTGATTTTTCGCAGTGTGAACAGGCACAGGGCTGATTCTTTCGGTGGCTTGGCCCGGTTCTTTTGGCCCTGAGCAAAAACGGTAAACAACACCTCTTCCTGTTCAGAGATACCCAATGATCGCGCCAGCTTGGCACCAGGCCGACTGAGGTAGGCATCTTGAACCAATCTGTATTCCACACCATCCTTGGTACAGCCAATAGGAAACTCTACATAGGAGTAGAACTTGGGGTCATCCACACAGAGGCGGACAATCTTGGAGGTGAAGAACTGTTCACCACTGGCATCTGGCGAAGTAAGTTGGGTGTCCAGCTGGAGAGTTAGATAGTAGATGAACTGCTCACTGCTAAAGCCATAGACGTAGTAGATGTCAAAAGTAGGGAACTTGGAAAGTGTGTCGGATGGAATCTTGAGCTGTGAGGAGACAAACTCATCCTGGTAGACAAAGCTGAACATTTCAGCATTCTCCTCATTAGCCATCAGCTTACGACTGGAGAGAGTTGGGAAGTACTCAGATTTTCCTTCGATGGGTGTACCTACGAACAATTTGCCGCTGTCTTCACCTTGGGTTCCACTAATAACAACTCCTGACATAGTGCCCGCCTCGGACACACTTGAAAGGTAGTGCTCCTTGCGGTGATGTGGCTCACCAAGTTTGAAGAGGTCATCCAGTCGGAGGAACTGGCATATACCCTGTGAGGTGCTTCCACATGCAATGAGCCTGTTCTGTCCTGAATCCAGAAGCAACAGCTTGTTGACATTGCTAGTCTGTGATAGCTCATGAGGGCAAGACTGAACACCAGGTGGTGGGTAACATTTCTCATTATCCACCACAGGACCGGTAACATGGTTTCGGAGCTTGGTGAGGTTGCTGGAGAGCTTGTAGATCCAATTGACAGCACCGACGTAAACTTCACCCGTTTTGTTATGGACAACCAAATGTGTAAGCCCTCCCTCTGGTGGGGTAAAGGTCCGGAAGTAAGAGAGGTTAACATTGAGCCCCTCATATTGAGGGAGGAACGAGAGGAAGAAGAGGAGGAGGAATGCCTCGCGAAGAGAGGCGGGAAGGGGCCTCCTCCCATATGGCAGCATTTTGAATATCTTTCTGAGAGGAAGTGGTAGGCCAGGTGATCTGTTCACCTTTGTGATCTTGGGCCCGGAAAAAAACCTGAACAGCGTCTGTCAGTCTATGGCGGGGAGAGCGACTTATTGACTCAGTGTCCTCTCTGCTCTCTCTCTCAGCACCGAGTTGTCGTCTACACCATCATCTGCAGTGCCATGGCCGCTAGCCCTGCAAGGGTAGAAAAACACATCATGAGTGTTGGAGAAAAACAGAATAGAACATTGTCTATTGATTCGACTGGAGTTTAAAAGTTCTTCCTGCCCAAGAGAAAAAAGAGCTCATAATACATAAACACATTTATCTTACAGTGGGGCCCTGGGTGGAATCCTATACAACATTTAAAGGGTTAGTTCACCCAGATAGCAAAATTATGTTATTAATAACTTACCCTCATGTTGTTCCAAACCCGTAAGACCTCTGTTTATCTTTGGAACACAGTTTAAGATATTTTAGATTTAGTCCGAGAGCTCTCAGTCCCTCCATTGAAGCTGTGTGTATGGTATACTGTCCATGTCCAGAAAGGTAAGAAAAACAACATCAAAGTAGTCCATGTGACATCAGAGGGTCGGTTAGAATTTTTTGAAGCATCGAAAATACATTTTGGTCCAAAAATAGCAAAAACGACGACTTTATTCAGCATTGTCTTCTCTTCCGTGTCTGGCCTGTTGTGAGAGAGTTCCAAACAAAGCAGTGTGGATATCCGGTTCGCGAACGAATCATTCAGTTCACCAAATCGAACTGAATCGTTTTAAACGATTATCCAATATCCCGGAGTAATGCATGCACTCAAACAGTACACTGACTGAACTGCTGTGAAGAGAGAACTGAAGATGAACACTGAGCCGAGCCAGATAACGAACAATAAACTGACTCGTTCACGAGTCAAGAACCGGTTGCATCGGTTTTCGGATCACCAGTAGTTCTTTCGGACAGTTCAATTCAATAAACCGGGTGAAGAAAACAGTTCACCGGTTCTTTTGCGCTCGACGTAATGGCGTCATTTGCGATGATTGCCCTTGATTCAAGCCTTCGGTTTACCCGCGCTCATAACACTTTCACAGAATCAGTTCCGAATCAATCACCAAAAGAATCAGTTCAGTTCAGGCGCTCTGTGTGTCAGTCTGCTTCACACTGAATCACACATGCACAGTATCATCAGCTCCTCAGTTCTCGAATCGGACGCGTCTGACAGAAACGGTTCTTGACTCGAGAACGAGTCAGTCTGTTGTTCGTTATCTGGCTCGGCTCGGTGTTCATCTTCAGTTCTCTCTTCACAGCAGTTCAGTCAGTGTACTGTTTGAGTACATGAATTACTCCTGGATATTGGTTTGTTTTAACTCTGAGGGAGTGTCAGCCACACTAAAAAAGTTAACAGCTTAAGTCATTTGTGGATTAATGCATATTAGAGATGCGAACCGTTTAAAACGATTCAGTTCGATTTGGTGAACTGAATGATTCGTTCGCGAACCGGATATCCAGACTGCTTTGTTTTGAACTCTCTCTCACAACAGACACGGAAGAGAAGACAATGCTGAATAAAGTCGTCGTTTTTGCTATTTTTGGACCAAAATGTATTTTCGATGCTTCAAAAAATTCTAACTGACCCTCTGATGTCACATGGACTACTTTGATGATGTTTTTCTTACCTTTCTGGACATGGACAGTATACCGTACACACAGCTTAAACGGAGGCACTAAGAGCTCTCGGACTAAATCTAAAATATCTTAAACAAAGATAAACGGAGGTCTTACAGGTTTGAAACAACATGAGGGTAAGTTATTAATTACATAATTTTGCTATCCGGGTGAACTAACCCTTTAATGAGTGTGTCAAGCTTGCAGACAGCAGTGCACTCCACAAACTCCACACTGAGAACTCGTCTGATAGACCTGCTGTGCCCCTAAATATTTCAGACAGTCTGTGCCAACTCAGCTGGCACAAAAAGGAAAGAAAATAGAGCAGGAGAGAGTAGATGAGAAGAGGAATGAGGAAAAAGTGAGCGAAGCCATAACCGTAGACTAGTTTACGAATTCACCTTGAAGAATGCCATAAGCTCAGAAGCGTCAGCAATAAACATTCTCATTTCCTCACGCTTACTCAGAGAAGCCATTCAAGTTGACCTCACATAAAACAAAAGCACTTTCCTTGAACCACGGGTTTTAAAATACCACAGTACAGACAACATGCCCTCAACCACAGGGCTGCGGAAAGAGAGACAATCCATCAAATTTGTTCTAATTGAAAGTCTAATGACATTCATGTGATCATGGGCGATGAAGAGGAGCTCTGGGTGTCCAGCTACATCCTCAGAGTGCAAAGCCACTAAAACAAGGGCAGTCTCAGGCCTCTCATCTAGCCAGCAGCAGGGACTGTCTGCTGCTGTGACCTTCTCCAGTGTTCAAAACAGAAGCATCATTGTATCTCAGATGACATTTATCTCACTTCACAAGACTATTGAGCGAGGAGACTGCCTCTGGGTCTCATTCACCACTCGATGCTGTGAGCCATACTGCAGGCGGACTGTCATGCGCAAATTACGAAACAGCTGTGCGAGAGACCAGACACATTTACACATGTCAACACATCATATAGTTTACTAGATAGGCCAACATGCTACACATCATCTGAGTAAAATGGGGGAAAATGTATTCATTCAAAATTAAATTGTTGTTTACCATGTGGAAAATAGCAAAAAAAACTGTATGTTTTTGTGTCATACTTTAGTCAATAGTGTTTATTGATTAAAACTACTGTCATGAGGCATCAATATCCAAAGTGACTCCCTGGGGATCGAACCCATGACCTTGGTGCTGCTTGTGATATGCTCTATGCATAGGACTTTTTACTTGGAAAGACATTCAGATCAAGTCTGTTAGAAGACAAAGTTTAAAGTATCACTGCATTTTGCAAACACATGCAATATTGGAGGAAAAATGGCACAGACCTCAAAGTGCACTGACACAATTGGACAAAAATAACAACAAAATAAAAATTTGATAATATGAGGCATTTAAAAATGATTTTCAGCTATTCTGAGCTTTATACCGTCTCACAATATTTGCTGTGTAATGTAGTGTGCTGACAAGGATCCAAATATCTCTACTCTGTATTGATCATCACAACTGAGCTCTTCTAAGCTCAACTGACTGAGAATCCGCACTCCGAGGTTCTTTTTGGCTCTGTCATACAGGGACACTGTCAAAGCAAATTCCCAGCAGTAAAAAAACATAAAAAAATTGCCTATAAATAATCAAGTAACTAACTAAATAACTCCACAACACACTTAAAACTGAATTTAGCAGTGCTGCACCTGACCCATTACACACTATAAAAACAAAGCTGTCAAAAGTTTTGACTTATCTGGGACAAATATATGCTAATGAGGCAGCGGAAGCTGCTTAAATGCAGATCCAAGTGTCCACTTTATCTCAGAAAATGAAAAAAGAAAGAAAGATAAATTATAATAAACAAACTGCTGCAGCAAAATTACAGAACACGTGCTGCAATTTATAACACTGCACCGCAATGCTATTTGTGAGGGATACAGCAATTATGACATCCCACCCACTTGCTCCAAACAGGCCCACATCAAGGATAAAGGTGAAATTGGATGAATCAATTAGAGGAGGTATGGGAGTTGCATGGTACCTTCAGGATAGCAAAACCTGCCCAGCTCAGAAAATGGCTGGCGGGACCAAGGTATCCGCAATGATTTATTGCTTGTGGCACATAAATTACAGCACAAGCCATGAAAACGGCCCCTCATACTTAAGCAAATTTATACAGAGCACCTCTTTAACATGGAGGTCACATCGCTGAGCATTGTGGGGTAGAAGGCAGGCAGGACTCAGTGATGGCCACAACTAAACCACCCAGAGAGGCTCTGCATAGCGGGATCTGCTTTCTATTACAAGCACGCAGACACACTCACATACATCAATACATAGAGGCCTTAATCCACAAACACACACACAGGCAAGGCTTTTTATTGTTCTGCTTCTTTCTTTATGTCTTTCTGTCTTGAAATACTTAATTCATTCATTTTGCCTTTCTGTCTATTATGCCAATCCTATCTCGTTTTTTGTGAAAGCTTTATGTCCTTCCTTTCTCTGTTTCACTCCATCACTCCTATCCACAATTAAAAACCAGCAACATTATCAGGTGTCTAAACATGAAAACAGATTCTGGACTGCATAATAAATGTAAATCCATAATAATGAATCCAATTTGTGTAATCAAATTAAGACATCAGATTAGTGTAATAAAATTAGAGCAAAAAACAAAAATGTGTGCAGGACAAACATTTAAAGATTATTACCGTTAAGCCAGGCATTCACCACCAAACCAGTGGAAGACGTTTACTGATAAGCAGCAAGAAAAACATTTGCCTGAGCACTAGGAAAAGACGTTGTTCACAAAATGCTACATATTTGCAATTATATTAGACAAACTGTATAACACCAGCAGTAGTATATTTTGATTTAATCGAGATATTAAAACCAGTCAGCTTCGATTTAGCCCCCAATATTAAAAAAGCAATAATAGCCTCAATCCAGTGAGACCTCCGGTGAAAGTGATATTTTAGCAGAGCTACACTGTGACTGTGATCATGGGGGTGGGGTGATAGAGGAAACAATGACTTGTTGACAGAGGGAAATGATTTGCGATACAGAGCTTTGGAACGACATCTCATCTTATTCAGCTAAAGGTATGATATAGCAATGCGAGTTTGCTTCAGTCTAGGTAGCCAATCTTTGATGCTAAATAACAGATTGTGAGTTTTATGAGGATGATGATTTGGCAGGGGTGCCCAACCCTGTTCCTGGCGATCGACTATCCTGCAAAGTTTGGCTCCAACCCTAATCAAACACACCTGCCTTTAATTTTTAAGTGAGCCTGAAGACCTTAATTAGTTGCTTCAGGTGTGTTTGATTAGGATTGGAGCTAAACTTTACAGGACAGTCGATCGCCAGGAGCAGGGTTGGGCACCCCTGATTTAGAGGGATGCAGCAGCTTTAAGTGTGTGTGACTGGCCGAGGGAATGACTCCTTCATGCCAGAGAGAAGAGGAGAAATAAAAAGCTGACAGAAACAATAGTGGTTAAAATGCGCCAATGACTGCAATTTCTGCAGTTCCTTAGTTCAGCCTTATGTACACATATTTTAAAAAGCAAAAACAGCCAAATAGTAACTGTTCCAGTGGGAGTTGATGACAAGAAACTGCATCTGCAGCACATTTAACAAGTGAGGCAGAATATTCAGAAGGAAATAATGTAGGACAGAGGCTGAATTGAAAAAATAAATGAAAGGTCAGCTCATAGGAGAAAAGTCTTAACATCTTTTAAGAAGATTTTCATGAATCCTGGCCTCTGGACTCTACAACACAACAACAATTTTATTCCCTTAGTAAAATTATAGTATAGTTTTCTGGCGTGTCGATTACCATTTGTACTGTATAATAACAGTTTTATTACAAATGCTATGGTTAAACTATGGTGAGTGTAACAAAACCATGGTTAATTTGTGGTTACCATGGTTTAACTATAGTAACCATGTTTTGTTTTTTGTTGTTTAATTTGTAGTAAAACCATAGTTAATTTTCACAAGTGTTGGAACAAAGTCTCTTTAAGACAAGTCATGTCATTCGGCAGCCATCTTTGAAACGCCTCTTGGGCATCCAAGTGCAGCTCGTATCTCTTTGAACGGGGAAACATCAAATTCTGGCCATAGTGAGCATTGCATTTTTCCCCATTCAAAAGTATACTAGTGATATGTCTTGGGTATTCTTTGGTTGGAACGTTAAATGTTAACATACAATATTACTAACAAATCTTGCTTTACAAAAAAACAATGCTACTGCTGTTGCTTATTCTTATGGTTATGGCTTAATCACTGTATTCAACTCAAATGTATTAATTAGATTAGATCTGTGCTACAGACTAAAACATTATAGGCTATCCCAAATAATGCAGTTAGTTGACAATAGGTATGCTAGTACTTTACTAATAAGGAATTTTCACATGCCAAACAATAAACCGAACTACAAAAATAACAGAAAATGAGAGAAACTTGGTGGACTCTCAAATTAAGCCAGCAAACACACCCTGGCAACTGCACAGAAATGTGCCAAGAACAACTCTGAACACTTTAGTAACTAAACTTGGTCAGGGTAGGTGCCATTTTGAATTTAACATGGATGAAAACAAGGCTATGAGGGATAGACTCACAGTCTTTACAACGGCGGCAACTGTGAAGGTTCTAGATCATGTAATTTTCACAATTCAAAACTTTATGGATTTTTCGTCTACTGTTTCGTCAGCTGAACAGTCAGTATGTTGTTTAAAAAAAAATCCATTGAATGCACACTACTACCCCTCACAGACTCTTTTTATTCCGGTCAAAAATTAAATATGGCGCAACCCTTGTTAAAGGCTATACTATATAAACACCCAGGCAACCACCTTATCTTTTTCAGAAAAAAAATATTTTCAAGGAATCAAAATGTAATAATTTATTTATAAAAGTTATTATTTTAATTAAATATTAATAATTAGATAATCGTGACAAATAAGACAATTAGAAATAAGAAAATTAGAAAAATATTTTTAGATTTTTAGAATTGTTTGGAAAATTCAAAACTTTCTTTGTAAAAAAAAGAAAAGAAAAAAAGAAAAAGAAAAAAAGATTTTTATGTAATTAAAGTAGTGAATATCAATTTCAATGCAATATTCATATACATTTTAACCTGTATTATAAGTTAATCAAACACCAGTGTGGGATGGGTTATATGCAGCATCTAGAAAAAAAAAAAAAAAAAAACATTTGCTCTGCTTCTCACTGATTGCTAATTGCTAATCTAATACTGCCAGACTAATCCTGCCATGTTTAAATGACCAGCGCAAGTCACACTCCGCCTCCATTCAGGTTGTTTAACTCTACAGAACGCTCTCTCGTGCTGAGGGTGGTTATTGTTTCGGTTTGACTAATGGCAGTGCAGCGGGGAGGGCCCGGTGTCTGCAGGAGTAGAGGACACTGAGGAGGTGATTGTGTGCCAGGCCTGTTGCACTGTGGATTTGCCAAAATCAGAGAACACTGTCCTTCTTTTATAGCGTCACTCCTTAGCATGTGACCCACTGACACCATGATAACTGCCCCCAAACCACCAACAACTTCATACAGCAGGTTTTCTTTTTTATATATTTAAATTTAAAATTTAAACAGGTGCATTTTGGGAAGAGAAAAAAACAGTGGTACTAGATTTGCATGGCACATTAAACTGTGGTTCACAACTGGTTTGGGGTTTCTACAGTTTAAGAAAAAATATATATTTTGTCCGAGAGCTTTCTGACCCTCCATTGAAAATTTAAATAAAGTTTTAAAAAATTAATATTACAATTAACTGCTTAAACATGAAATAGTATAAAATTATGAAAATGTCAATGGCTTTAGGTTTTTGGCAGCCAATATGTGGTCTGCTCAAACTATGTTTGTTCATGTTGTGCAAGTGCATACTGGGTTACATTTGTTTTGTTCATGGCTTTTGAATGGGCATCTCTCAAAGACACATTCATTCTGCCATCTGTCTAATTTGACCATTTTCTAGTGAGTAACAATCAATTTTGTACCAAAATACTGCAGATTTTGATTGAACACATGGCCTGTGAGGTCAACAGTAAAAGAATTGAGAATTATTTTCACTTTTTATTGTCCACCAGTTACAAATCAAACTCAATATGCCACACTGTTATAAATCATGTCTGTACCATAAATCTGTAAGACTTATTTGCCCAAATTTAAAACTTTGAAAAACATTGAAGTATGAGAAATAACAATGGCCTTAGCAAGCACTACTAACTCTGTGGATACATAATGCACCATGATGTGGAACTAAACTTACATGATTCCTAAAATCCACTGCACGATCTGAAGTGTTATTATGTGGACTGAATTCTACAACACTGCAGACTAATCTTAAATCAGAGAAGAAATCCAAGCTCACAAGGTCATAGTGGGCATAAATTGTGAGCTATGGGAAAGGACAAGACACTTCAAGGGAAAAGCCATCAAGTCTAATCACTGGCTCTTTTTACGTTGCAGTAAATGTTGCTACCGCAGCAGTTTAAATGACACAACTGTCACCAAATTTATGCAAACTCACACTACAAGACACCTAGTCATAGCAGATTAACACATGCTTCAACGATACTAATATTAATGTAAGAAACATATGGTTAACATGACTGCAACAAAGTCATCTATATATAGTATACACAAACATGCTTCATACAACCATGCAGGGTTCCTGTACTGTTAAGAAACCAATAGTTAAAAAATAAAATAAAATAAAATAAAATACAGTTATTGGAGTATAGAGTACAAACGTTAAATAAACTAAAAAGTTAAATAAGTTAAAAAATAATAATAAAATAACAAAATATATAAGAAATACAAAGTAAAATAAAGCAACGGTTAAGTCAAATTAAATGGACAAAACAGAATCGTTTGAAATAAAATGGAATAACAAAACAGAATAATTTAAGATAAGAAAATAACAAAAACAAAAGTTAAAGTAAAATAAGTTAAGCAAAAAGTTAAGTAAAGAAAAAAAAAATAACAAAAAGTATAAGTGAAATAAAGTAAAAGATTAAATAAAAGTTAAATAAAATAAAATGCTTAAAATAAATTATATAGAATAAGAAAATAAAATAAAAACCAATGTTGAAGTAAAATACTTGTGCAAATTAAAAAGTCATAAAAATTTACTTATTCAACACTTTTTGAACGTAATCAACATAATCAGCATTGTTTAAATATGGGGGGAAAAGTGCATGCATGAACCTAATCTGCATAATCAGCATTGTTTATGCTTAGGGGAAAGAATGCGTTTGCATTGTGATACTCTCTAAAATGGTGGAGTAAGTCAGGGGAGGAGAATTGTTGAATAAATTATGTTATTTTAGTTTTCTTTGCACTCAAAAAGTATTCTCATAGCTTCGCAAAACTGAATTTGAACCACTGATGTCACATGGACTGTTTTACAGATGTCCTTACTAAGTTTCTGGACCTGGGAATATTACAGTTGCGTTGCTGTCTACGGAGGGTCAGAGAGCTCTCAGATTCAATCAAAAATATCTTCATTGGTGTTCCGAATATGAACGAAGGTCTTTACTTGATATTTGGGTGAACTAACCTTTTAATCGTGCTGTTTTGTCCATAGTGAAGTTCAGCCAATGTCTTTTTTTTTTTTATTATTCGGGTTACTCAAATTCATTTTGGGCTACTAAAATCTGAAGAATATCTGCCCGAAGGGCTACCAGCAAATTAGAAATTTTGTGAGCCCTGCACACAGAGGTTGCACATACATGCGCAAACATGCAAAGTCATAAAATAATTTATGCAAGAGCTGAGAGCAATATAAAGTCACAGTGTTTCCAACTGCAACACCCACAAACAACAAACGCAGACCAAACAGACACATCCCCTTCCTTCTCTGGCTGTGTTAATAGATCCCTGTCCATTAGCACACCTCAGTGTCTGGGATACAGCTCCCCCAAAGCCAATAAAAGCACGCAAACACTGCTGACTCAAAGTTCAGCCATCAATAAAAAGCTTTCTCCCTCCTGGGATGCGTTCAGTTATTTCCTTCAGCCCGTCGCAGAAGTACACCCGTCGCATCTTATCGTCTTCCATTAGCTCGCTCTCATCTGTTGAGCAATCGACTTTATTATGATAAACACGCCTGCAAATTCCACAATTACGATTTACGATGTCATTTCTAAGCCAGCTACAATTATCTGTGGCAAATGCCAAGCTAATACTCGTGCCAGGTCAGAATGCGAAACGCTCCACCGATCCCGGCTGTGCAATGATTTAAACTACAGGGGGAAAGGGGGCATAAAGACTTCAAATCCCATAACAGTAGCTCCCGAGCTCATGGTGTTTCATGTTCTGCAGGCCTCACTAGCGCACATTCCATCAGGATCGCATCACTGGGCAACGGCCGTTCTCTGGCCTGCTTTCCTCCGCACACTGTGTGAGTTTATGTGCTGAGCTTTACACTTTCACTAACTTAACTCATTGCTTTGCACCCACCTACTCATGCACGCATACAAACAAACATCTCTAGCGGTGCTTTCATTTTAAAAGACTTATCAAGAGATGAAGTCATGAAGTCAAGCATGAGACGTGCATATGTGCGTGTGCGCCTTCACCGTGTCATCTGTGTGACCTTTCTAGTCGGATATATGCGTTCCCGGCGAACGCGTTTGTGCTAATACAATTACACTCGGCTAATGAACAGAGCGGTGAGATAAAGCCATCTGAATGCTAGCTTCATCCCAGCATCTCCTTTAAAGGCTACATTTGCATGTTTAATAGAAATGAAATTCCTCATTAAACGTGCAAGCTGCTGGTGAAATATGCTTGTGGAGAAAGAAAGAGACTGAAAGAGCAAAGAATAGATGTAAATCAAAGTATTTACACACTCTCGCCCACGGGCTTATAGCGGTGGTCTAATGCTAATAGATAAAAATGGCAATTTAACGATTCTGGTTTCAATTCAACTTAACGATTCTGGGTTTGTTAATTCCATTAGCTTTTTTTTTTCTTAAGAAAGAAGAATAGGCTAGCTAATCCTATTTACATAAAAATACACTAAACAAAACTAAACTAACATAATATTATTTTTATTACCCCCAACACTACAATAAATTCAGTGAAATTACCAATTAATTTGATTATTATTTGCAAAGGAGCAATGTTTACTAAATGAACACTACTCCTTTTAAATGTTACTCAATGTCAATCAATGCTGTAGACATTTTACAAACAACATTTTTTTGAAATCTTAAAAATGCATTAGTTTTATCAGATTAAATTTTCAGATTGAGATTCTTACTAAAGAATATTACTAAAGAAAAAAATACTTTAGCAAATTATCAGATTTTGTTATTAAAATATTTACAAAATGAATTCAAAAATAAAATTGAATATTATAAAAGTACATGATATAAGATTTATTTAAATATTCCCTGCATAAGACCAGACTTAAAAGAAGTTTATAAAAAAAAAACAATACAACTTCTCTCATGAACTTAACTAAAATGAATAGGGCATAATTCTCCAAAAACGTTGCTTTCCACAGACAGCATCTGAAAGTAGCACTCTGAAGGAATCATTTGATTCAGATTGATATGGATAACTCATGAGTTCTAGAGTCTTTTTGACTGAATCATTAAAAAGAACCAGCTCATAAAAACTCAGTTCACAAGTCAAACTAGCAAGGACATCACAACCAATCAAAATTGAAAAATTTTACAAATTGGCGAATTTGTATGATGTGATTTGTACAGAAAAAGTCATACATACAGCACATATAAAAAAATGAAATAGTTGTAGAAATAAAATAATTTCAAAGAAATATCAAGTATCATGCTGAAATAAAGAATAAATTCTTTTCACACAAATTAGAAACCACCAGTTTACTTAAACTTAAAATAGTCACCATGAGAGTGTGACACATAAGTCTATTTGTTGACTTTGTATTACTATCATCAAGCGTGCATTCAATTTAGAAAGCTCATAACTAATCTCGGAAATTTTGTTTGCCATGAAGCTGTAGATTTAGCAGCAGGAAACATTGTCAGAATATTTAGGTACAATACAAAACCAATTAACAGAGCTGAATGTCACAAAAATCATTCGGTTGCAGAGTCGAAACCAATTTCGAGCTCAGTTTCCAAACCTTCTAGCATTACAAAAGAGAACAGCAAAGATTAAGCAAGGTGAAAGATGTCCCTTAGAGCTTAATATGGATCTTCCACATGAGAGAGAGCCTGTGGTTTATAATGCTTATAAATTAGGCCTGAGGAACAAGAAACTTGATCCTAAGTCAGCAATTAGGGCACCTTGTCCCACGAGTGTCTGAGCCCTACCAAGGATTTGATCAGTCAGAGTGTGACAATTATGATGAATAGCCTCAGTATGCCAGCTGTCCGACTGCTCCTTTGGCCATTAATATTACTCGCGGCTCTACTGCAGCGAAAAACCACTGAAGCTTTCGCTCACCCCTTTTCTAGCTCTTTCAATTCAGGAATGTGTTGCCATGACAGTGACCGATGGCTCGGCGGCAGACGGGGAGCCTGCTCATCCCAGCCAAGGGTTGAGGTTGGTGTGAGAACGTGTCAGGGCCCCGCGGGCGAAGGATCAGAGACCGATCCCCTGGAAAACTGGAAACGTCTGTAGATGTGGTACTGATTAGCGGCGGGTGCGGGGGAGAGTTGCAGGTATTTCAGCTATGCTCCGCGTTTACCGCAGGGGAATCCGGCTAGCGAGACCTATGAGCAAATTATGAGAGGGCTGTAAGAGAGCGAGGAAATGTGGAGATGTCAAGTGTGTGATTTCTGAAAGCGCGAGACCTTCGCTTCTGGTTTAGCGCTAGCTGTAATTGCAAACACGTTTAGCTCTTGTGGCGCTCTGTAAAGCGCTTAGACAATGAGGCCTGCCAAAGGGGCGTCTGTTTGTGGAAAGTGCCCTGTTTTGAGCCTGACAGGCTGATGAGGCCCAAAGCAGGACTCTTAAATGTATATCTATGATTTGATCGGGAAGTCGCTTGGAAAAACATCGATCACGTTGAGGTTAACTTTTCATGACAGGCCTAAAACAGCACTGGTAAACCAGATTTTCGGTCAAACAAAAACCAACTTGCTTCTGGAAACACTTATGTGGATTTTACACATTAAACAAACAGAAAAAAATTTATCCACTTACGTCACGTTTCACATCCTTCCTTTAACCATCAACCATCAAATTCACTATCAATTGGTTCAAGCAATTAATTTGATGATAAATCATTTTGTTGTCTCATTCCCCATTTATACGTCTAAAATATAAGAGAGAAAAGCATCTGAAAAGCATAAAAGCAAAGTCATATGCTAGATGATTAAATGAAAAAGGAATTAAAGAATAGATGAGAAAAGAATAAATGAGTCACTAGAAAGTGCAACCATTTACGACCACGAACAAACAAAATATCAGCTACAGCACATCCGCGTACATGAGCAAATGTTGACATTCATTATGAATGAGTCTGCTCTTATCAGTAAAACACTCCCCGTAATGAGTTCATAATATTCTTTCATAATAATGAGAGTTTAATATAAGAAAAGGAGGTTTTAATTATTTATTTACAAAACGACAACATTAAATCAGGGTTTCCAACCTTTGTCAAACCACTGATATTTGCCTGAAGTACTTAAACAAAAATCAAAAATTTTCAAGTAATATCAACAGAGAAAACACTAATAAAAACCTTATAAAAATTATTACATTTGTCCAGATTTTATTTACAAAAATGATTTCAAATATTAAATAAATAAAAAAAATTGAAAACAGTAGCTGATATTAAAAACATTTCAGATAAAAACAATTAAAATTAAATAAAAATGACAGTTTCAGATTAAATCACCATATTTACTTATAAAATATTAAACTTATAAAGTTTAATCATTTTAAAAGTATATTTAATCATTTTATTTTACTTCAATTTTAAATAAATTATCAGATTTAGTGAAAACATTTACAAATTAAATTTCAATATGAAAAGTACCATTAAATAATTGTAAAAAATAATTAATAGTACATCATACTGGAGAATGTTAATATTTATAAACATAAGAAATCAAATATTAAAATAAAAAAATGCTATATTACTTAATCATTTTGTATGATTCGTTTGTTTGTTTGTTTGTTTTAATTTATAATGTAAAACAATTATTACACATTCTTATTCAGGTTAATTCACCATTGGATTTTTTTATAATAATAAAAATATTAGTCTCACAAACCTCTTGCTGATTCTTCACAAACCATCAGTTGTTTTAAAAAAACTGGGGAGAAATGATCCTCTTCACTAGATCTACAGCCCAAAAGGCGTTAACGCTGTCATTTTGTTGGAGTGTTTATTAGCTAGGTCTAGTGTATTCTCCACTGAGGTGAGTTTGGACACTACCCCAGTCTGCTGGCCTATATAGCAGCACAGGGGCCAGGCCATTGTTCCGTCCTGTTTGTATTTCCCCTGCCGCCAGTGCAACCACCTCATCTGGACATGATTCGGAATCCAACAGGGAAGAGACAGACTGGCACTGGAGTCTATAAAACTTTAAGAACTGTCTGAGGATGACCAGTCGGCAAACACACGTGCACAACACACACACACACACGTGTGCCTGGCAAACAACCTGTAGTCAATCACACAAGTAAACGGGAGTGTGCTGTCATTGTGGTAACACACACACACACACTGCTATCAGTGGCGCTCAACTGCTGAGGAGCCCTTATGTTAAAACACTTGCACATAAACCGACATCCGTTTTAATGCCAGCGGCACAGCCGAGGGTCGCCCGCCTCTGCTGATGGTCATTAAGGCACTGCACTGCCATCACTCACAGGGTCACAGGAGCATGAGAATCGAGCTGGAAACAGTCATGCAGCAAGAGGCTAAAACAGACTGCTCTTATCTGAGCCAAGAGTGTGAAAGCGACAGTATCGTCGGCCACTGTAAATACCAACTCAAGAGGATCACACTCTCAATTATACAGCGACCCGGTGGCTGCCACAAACGTAGCCCTGACGAAGACCGCTGCGGGACTTGCATCGTCATGTGCAGAAAAATATATCTGCCAAGGACAAAAAAAAATAAAACGAACTATTAACCTACTGTCCCATCCACTTGCCCTTCAAAAGACAACACTGCATAGACATTTTCAGTCTGCTAAAATTCAGACCCAAACTTTTTACACCAAAAAAAAAAAAAAAAAGTTTTGGGATTGCAGCACATTTATCAAGCAAAAAAGTAGAGAAATATCTATATTGCATTGGGCAGCTCGCCAGCTCTTAGCACAACTCATTCTTCTTGCGTTCATCTGGAGCCTTTATACCAAACAGCATCTGCTGCATCTCACAAAAGCTCTCATCCACTGAGAGATTTCGAGTTCTAACAGCTGCGGATGTGAAGAGAGATGCGCTTATGTCTCTGTCCTTCTGAATACTACAGATAGAGGTGTATCACTTTAGGCCTATATAAGGACAAGGTCATTCATTTGGAGTCAAATACACAGGGCAAGGGTGTAGAAAACTTCAAAACTTTGGAATAATTAGTATGGCTTGTTTCACAATTATAATTGTTCATATTTGTTATTTCCTGAAGTTTAATGTGGCACAGTTTGTGCTATAAATGTAACGAACGATTCCTCAAAGGCTACACTGAAAAAAATGTGCAGTAAATTTTCACTCAGATTTCAAAAAGAAACAGTAAGTAACATATTGAATTAAATGTAATAGGAAAAAAACTGAATTAGTATTTTCTTGTAAAATATATTCAGATAATGTTCTGTTAGGAAATTTATTCCCCCCCCCCCCCCCCCTTCAAAAAAAAATATACATACATTGAAAAATGGTGTAGAAACTATTTTTACTCAGAACGTCACAATTAATTACAAAGAAACATTTTATTAAACAACATATTGCAGCGGATATATATATATACAGACACACACACACACACTCACACACTATATTAGTCTTTCTAATTCAAAACATCACATATATTTCAGTGTGTTACTTGCTATTTCCATGTTATTATTTGTAACATTTATTAGAAACTACTTTCACTCAGAGATGGCTATGTATTCTCAGTATTTAGGGATAATATCACTGAGACCTGAAATCAGGACAGTAAGCAACCACCTATGAACTGCCTAGAACACCTTAGCAACCCCACAGTACAATGTTAACAACCACTCAATATAACACTGGGATAACACCTTAGCAACTGCATAGCAAGGTCCTGGCAATTTCCCAGAACACACTAGCATTCTGCTGGCAAGTTTTGCAAAGGCAAGCAGCACAAAAAAATCTAGTTTTCCTTGAAAACAGCAAATGCAGTAAAACTGCTAATGTAGTAAGATGTAGTAAAACTTTTGGGCTTACTTTTTAATCAGCAAGACAGAGGACATACAGTATTAATAAAAAAGAGAGGGAAAACAAAACACAAGACGAAATTCAAACCATTCATCTCTTGAATATCCTTTCACTTTACAAACGGACAGTATGAGAATGTTTTTAGATTCCATGACTGTTGTTACCATTTTTTGATGAAAAACTTTTGACAGCCAACAGATAACAGACTCTTTTCGAGATCGTCTTAGACTTTACGGCTCAACTCCCAAGTCACATTCAACAGATGTATCTAAAAAATGGCCTATCTAAAAATAAAAAGCTTTGTAGAAATGTAATCAAAAGAAACTTTGAGGACAATTTAAATATGTAAAATATTCATGTATTCGTGTGTTACTAAGGAAAGTTAATTCCATATTTCCCATGGGACTGCATGATAAAATACATACAAAAGACATATTGTAAAAATAAAAATAGCCAAATAGCCTTATTCAGGAAGAAACAGCAAATAAAAAAGCCTCGTCAACTGCCCATATAAAAATGGAAATTATAACAAAAGAACCCACTTCCACTAAGCAACATATTGTGCATTCATTGGGAGTACACAGTCTCACTAAAGACACTGCTGAGTGCTTTATGGTGCCTATTCAGTCTAGAGACTAGTGTTTCTCTGCATTAACAAGTATACTTTTATGAACCTGTTTTCCAGCTATAATCTGAACTCAGTGGCAATAGTCTCTCAAAATTTGGATCCACTGAAAAGCTCCTTTGGGAGGCGACAAGAGGTGGTGAAGAAAACACCTCACAAACAGTGAATTGCACACTGCTCTAAACACACGTTAAATGCAGGTTGTCAGGAGAGGTGTAAAGGCACACAGCCCAACACCCCTGTGGCTGATCACCTCCTAGTCCTATTCCATCAGACAGTTTCAAAATACACACACACTCACACATGATGTCATCTTCTCCCTCACTCCCTCAAACAGACCTTCCATAGGCACCATAGCACATTACCTCTCTCTAAACAGTGTCTCGAAGGAGATTAACTGATGCATCCTACACACAGACACTCACACTAACCCACTAAGGCATGATGACATGCGTACAGTCCGTCCCCCACAACACCTCCGGGCTCTGCAGTGAAGCATGTCAAGCGAATTCCATCTGGGGAGAGGAATTTGACCTCCGACCTCTGTTTATGACCCATCAAAGGGAAGCCTGCTCATTGGTCTGGCAGAGTAATCATTTCCAGAACGGGCCACTCAAAGGGCGTGTGTTTGAGAGGGGGGCGAGAGAGAGAGAGAGGAGATTTTCCAGGGAGACAGAATGCCTGCAGCCGGCTATGTTAAAGGAATCAGGCTGATGATGTTCAACAGAGCTCTACAGAGAGGCCCATGTTCAAAATGCAACTTAAACAACCACTCAAAGAAAGAAAGAAAGAAAGAAAGAAAGAAAGAAAGAAAGAAAGAAAGAAAGAAAGAAAGAAAGAAAGATTTAGAAAACAAGAGTTACATTTTGCACAGGAGTTATAAAATTCATGTCAATAGATAATTCATACAACATAGCAAAATCATTAAGATTTATTTTGTGTAATGTTTAAATAAGGTACATGAGGAAAAAAAATAAGTTCAAAAGAACATTTGAAAGAAAGGATTACAAAAAGATTTAGGAAAAAAAATTATTAATGACCATCAACAAACTCATAACACCTGTTTATTCAACTGAATATGGGAAAACATTACATTTCGTTTCTGTTCAAACTCATCTCATTTTCCCCTGCATCCGTATGGACTTTTTAAAGTTCACTCATTTGATGCTGTTGTTGGCATAATCACCTTCTTAAAAAGAATCAGCCCATTCCTTCACTTGCTCGCTCTCAGACTGCTGGAAAAAACATGATTGGCTGCTAGAAGCATGATTAATGATTTCTGTTTCCCGAGCTGCTGCTCTGTCAGGAAGCATCATTACCGAATGAGAAGTTTGCTGGGCTCCCAAGAAGCCTGCATTGACAAGGAGGTCCAACGTCAAAGACCACCCGTGAGGTTAGAAGTCAAGGGGCATCGTGGATTAGGGCGACACGTCACCTTGCTTTGGGATTTCAATTAACCCTTTCACAGTCCTCTGTTACTCGGGCAACGGATAAGCCTGGCGCAACAGATCCAATGCGCTGGTTTCTCTCACCCGGATTAGGCCTAATCCTAAAAGAAAACCAACTCACAAAGCGAGCTCCAAATCAAACACGCTTTTAGCCCAAAACCAGCCAAGCAAAGATCACCAGCAGCCAAAATTACAAAGCAAAGGTCCCAATCTATAATGCCAGAATGAACCACAAGTGAAAACAGTTGAGATTATGAGGTCAACTTTCTAAATCCATTCTGGCTGTATTAAGGGTTGAACATTACCGAGAGAGATCAATACACACCGTCTTTTAATCAGATATTAATTAAGAGGCGAGTGAACACTAGGACCTTGACTTAACAAGCTCAACGCTCTTATTAAAACCAATTCAATACCATGAAATATTACATCTATCAATCTATCAAGAGAAAGCTTTATCGATTTGCTGAAACAACTTCACAGAGCACTGTATTATAAACTACACCACATCTTATGTACACTGGACAGTTGCTTACGCATTGAAAACGCACCTATATGGCTACCACTGACCTCTTGAAAGGTCTTTTGGAGCGTCTGTGTTCCTCTCAGAGGGACGTTCCCTTGGGCCCCATCACTTTTAGTCTTACTTACATGGCCAGTCTAGAGATCTTGCATTATTTAACTGGCTTTCAGTACACAAACCACAACTGCCTGAGGAAGTGCTTCAGCAGCAGTATCCAAGGAGAGACGACGGCCAAATGAAATGAACCAGACAGTAAATAGTCTATTATTGAGTTCACACTGCTTATACCATAAGGAGGAATCACAAAAAGCAAAGCTGAACGGACCATGAAGAACAGAAAGGTAAGAAACATAAAATTAACTTATGCAAACTAGGGGTGTGCATGGATAGTCGAACATTAGAATATTCGTTCTGCTCTAATTATTCGATAAATAAAAATGATATTCGAATTTTGCAAACAAAAAAAAACAAAAAAAGAGTTCACAATAAAACCTAATTTGGTCACTTTCTGTGATTCTCTACGGCATATTTGAAGATGTATGCAAGCAAAGAATAATTAATGAATGAATAAAGGGCCGTTCACATATCACGCCTAAAAATGCATGGAAAACGCTAGGCGCGCTGCTTTCTCCTTCTTTCCAAAGTGCTCGGGCAGAAGCGCTCCTGAGGCGTCTGCCGTTGCTAAGCAACAATGACACGCGCTCTCCATGAAGACATGGAAATTTCTGCAAAGGATAAATGGATTTGCAGCACAAAAAATCACTTTCAGTAGCTCTGCTACTAAATTTATTCCATGTATTCCACCATATGAGGATCCCATTCAGTGGTGAAACGAAAACACGAAGCGCTTCACAAAACATATTCGCTTAGCACACCGTTATTATGAGTCCCGACAATGTCTGTGCCGCCAGAGCACGTTTTCTTCGCGGCCGGCCTTATTGTTAACAGACTAAGGGGCCGACTTTCCCCCGATCATGTTTACATGCCCGTATTTCTTAACAAGAACATGCAAAACAACAGAAAAAAAAGCAAAAAAGATTTGCTGACAGTTTAAAAGTTTACAAGTTAAGTGTAGGCTACGTTCTACAATAGCCTAATTGCTGCAGGCTGCTTTACGTTTTTTCTTTGTTCACTTTTTTTTTTTTTTTTTTGCTTTTAATCTGTCCTTTTGTTTGTTTGCACGCATTGTTAAAGGTTTTCAGCTACAAAACACGATGTGTAATGTTCAAGCTTATTGTGTGTAAGCTTGTTCAAAATGACGGAAACAATAAATGTTGCTGAAAAATAACGTCTGTCTCATTAAACTTAATTTAAATAAACGAATATTTGAATATTCGTTTTTTGTGAGCTCAAATATTCGAATGTGATATTTGCGGAAAACACCCATCCCTAATGCAAACACATGGCTACTCTTTTTACTAATTTCGCTTTGCCTAAAGCTAAGCTTCCAGAGTCGCTTTCATCAAAAAGGGCTAAATAAACACACGATTCAAACCAGACCTCGAGGGATGCATTGTGAGAGACGTCTTTCAATACAGCATAAAGAAATTTGGCTCCAAGATGCTGCCAGTCTGTGACTTCCATTACAAGAGGCCTTAAGCCCTTCTTGATACAAAACAGGCGAGCGAAAAGGAAAAACACCACGGCACCAGTTAATAATACCCTTAACAGCTGGTTTGGCATCAGTGAAACCTACCCTATGCTTAACATAATACATTGTGAGTGCCATGACAATGCTATCCAGGATCAGTTGTAGGGGCCATAGAAAACTCCTCAGAGGGTGGTGGTAAAGCTGTAGTCTGCAAGCAGATGGCAGATAGCATTGATCGGATCCAAGCCCCGATAAGGCTGAGGGATAGATGCGCCGTCCTGGAAACTGGAAAGGAGAGGTGAGTGGAAAGGTCTCACCACACCGTCCCAAAAGAGAAATCCACACCACTGACTGGTATTGATGTACATTAACAGTCCCAGACGTTGTAATTTAATTCTAACAGCATGTATCACTAATAATGCTGACTGATGTAATGTTCAATATGCATAAAGGGGTCAGGGGCTGACCCGAGATGGGCGAAAGCTGCAAAAGCTCATTCGAGGGCCCTTGACACTTTCATTCACAATGGTATGTGACCTGACAATGAGGTCGAAGGTCACACTTGGTATTTCAAGCACTAGTCGAATAGTTGAGGCAAACTCTGGGAACTGGGTCAAGACACAGCAGGTTGGTTCTTTAGCAAGAAGGGAATATAGTGTATGTGATGGAGAGAGCACATCACTTACCTATTCCTAGAATACGGTGCTATGTAATACTGCTCAGCAGTTAAATTATATGCTGCTGACTCATGTTTTCTGAAATGAGATACGTTTGGTCATGGTCAGGCTTCATTGGTCAAGCTTCTAATCTCACTACCGGCCCCATATTCTGACAGCAAAACAAGAAATACAGTAGCTCTACACAAAGGTAGAAGAGGAAATGTTTTTTTCCCTCCTAAATCAGCCATTAGTTCTTATATTTAAATGGGTGGTGGAAAAGAAAGAGGGCTGGAAAAACACTAGAAGAATGAGAGCTCATCATTGCTGTCCTGACATCATGAGTGGCACTGATCCTACACTAAGGTTCCCAGCTGAGACCTCCAGTCTGTTGAGGGAGCGGGAAAAGCTGTATCTCCTCTGGAAGACAGCCATGGACAAACAAAACATGGCCTGACCCTTCAATCTCCAAACCCTGCTCCAGCCAAAGCACTATTTATACGCACTCAATAACTCAGTTAAAGGAAATGGTAATGAATGCAATGTAACAGTGCTCTTTGCACGTCGTACCAAGGCACTAAAAATATACAACAGAGCAGGCTGCTAATAAGACTGATCAAATATAAAATGGAAGCCTAATCTCTATTCCTGTCATATTCCTATGGCATGAAGTATCTTAATATCACACGCTTTCTCACTGGGATAACCATCTGCCAGCCTTCGGCGCACACTTATATAAACGTACATACTAGAAGAAAAGTGAAGGGAGAAACAATTTTATTATCTCTTCCTCTGATCTGATACAGTCAGCTTCAAAACACTTCAGGCCTGACTGCCTTTATTGTGTTAGTTTGACGTCTCTGCAGATTTGAGGTGCAGAAAGAGCTGATAATGGATTGGAGGGGTAAATTAAATAACTTGTGTTTTATGATAAACTCAATCAAAAAGCTATCATTGTCTGTCCTAGGAGTGATATTGAAGGAAACTAAAAAGACAAGTTATGAGAATCTACAAGCCTGCTATTCAAGAAAAGGAAAAATGAAACTGCAAACTAGCAGCTAAAGCTGATAAATTTGTAAGGGAGATGCTTTCGGGCAAGATTATTAGTTAATAAATGTTTAATGTATGAAAAAGTCAGGGCTAGCTGTCAAATGGGCAATATTACAGTTTCTGAGTCAAAAGTCAAGAGATTTGTATTTAAAGGAAAATACAAACCTCTTAACTTTTGACTCAGAAACTGTAATATTGCCCATTTGGCAGCTAGCCCTGGCCTTTTCATCTTTTCCTCGTGTACTTCAAAATCCCCCAAAAACATAACTTTAAATTAGTAAATAAATATAAATAAACTAGTTATATTAAATAGGTTTCTTTTTTTCAAACACAATAAAAACGCTACTGGGGCATGTTGTCACAAAATTAAACTATATTAGCCTTTTTATACATATTTAAGACTGTAAGGCAATGTCCAATACAAAAAATTTACTTTAAAAAATAAGCCATCCTTAAGTTATATTTACTATAAAAAATTTATGACAGCCAGCCCAGGTCACCCCTACTATAAATGTAACGGACTATAAATGCTCGTGTGGGAAAAGGCGTCAAGGGTGTCTCAGCGCACAGCGCCTCATGTAGAGTGGGCACAGAGCTTTAATACAGCCCACAGCCCACTCCACACCGGCAGAGAGACTCGAGAGGAGGCTGGCACTGACAATCTCGAAGGTGGGGATGTCAGGGATATTTAAAACATCCGTCAATCAAGGCAAAGGCCGAGAGCGCGGAACATAACGGCTTAAAGCGAGATTAATTCTGGCATGGCGCACTTTGTTTCCCATAGTGTCACATAGAGGCGAACCGCTTTGACATAAAGGTGGACGTTCACGCCTATAACGTTGAGATTGATGCTATAACATCACTTCATAAGACAAACTCCATCAAACTACCAGGGACTCTTATTGGCAGTATGATATGAGGGCCAAAGACTCTAGCTGTAGTTTGTTCACTGGATTACTTTGGAAAATAAATGTATTGAATTAGATTATATCAGTTTAAAAATACACATTGGTTCTAGATAACATCAGACCCAACTTAAATCAAAAACATAGCTACAGCGCGACCAGTGTGGTGCGATTCCCAAAAAACGACTCTCCTTTTAGTGAAACATGAACAATTGGCCAAAGAATGAATCTTATGTGTCTTTTTTTGTAAATCAATTATGCATGAGCTCTGTAAACAGTTCTATTCAGTCAATAAGCAAATGAAATATATTATTACATTGTTCGCAGCTATACATCATATAGAGTTAGTTCCAACAATTGTTAGAAAACCTTTTTTGCAAGAGTTATTACATTTAAATCTGAAGCTCTCATCATTTGTCAACAGAGCGCTATATTGTCAGGTTAACATGGATTCATTTTTCCAAATATGTCATACTCAGAAGTAGGCTACTAAAAGAATCGACAGTGCGTCCGTTCAGAAATGCGAACCGTTAAGAAAGACTCTGAACCAGAATTGCTCGATTCCATAATGCAAGCTACTTCAAGAATGCAACTGAAATGAAATGGCATCACTACGAGTCTACGACCCATTCGTTTTGCTCAAAAGGCACGCGTTTTATATAGGTAACAAACTCTCTGTAAACATATGGATACAAGTGTTTAAAACAGTAACTTTTGGAAAGATGACGCGCACTCGCAGTAGTCTGCTTATTTCAACACAATAAACCTTTAAGTGTAGTTACGAGGGATCTAATGCTGACTGTGTGGTTGAAGTGTACGTCTAAACGACCAATTTTCGATAAATGTTTTGTGATTATTCTCCGACCTCTCTCATGCAACATATTTGCGTTCTAAATACAACGTGAAGCTCTTAAATCATATGAAAACCAAAAGCGAGTATCGAACCCTCTGTTGAAAGACGCCGACCTGGAATGCTCAAAAACGTAATCTTTCAGTTCAAGCAAACACAGACGAGTCTACATTTTTTCTTAAAATCATTATTAAAGGCAAAACATCACGTTAAAATGTGTAATAAAAGGACTTTACGGACATCTTCCAGTAAATGAAGCAAAACATCTCGTGCGTACACAACATAAACAATATAAACACACCTTTCGACTGTCAAACAGTTTCCCGCCTCACCGAAGAAAATATATCAGTGTCTGCTCAACAAAATAGGTAATTTAATAGTAATAAAGATTCTGAGATGTGAATTCGTATAGAGCTTTACAGTGAAGACGCATATTACATTGCAACTACAAATTCGCCTAATCTTAGATTCCTGCCTCTCCTGCAGCTCAACAGTTCTAACCTACATCCAATTTTGCCGAATTCCCATCTGAATTAGTCTTGGCGAGAATTTGCAGACAGCCAACCCACATACTGTCAAATTGATACTGACAATCCAAATAGTTGAACAACTGGGAGGTGTTGTACAACGCCTGGTTTATATACTTAAACACACCAAACCATCCTTCTTATGCAATTAAGCGTATCCTTAAAAGTGTGATATGCAGTGGTAAACTGCAGAGCTATCCAACAAACGAATCGTTTACATTCTGCATATTCCCAGCGAACGCCACTGTATACATAACCTGCTTGTTACTTATTTCAGTAAAGCAATTAAACCACTATTGCTGCTAGTTAGTCATCCACTATTTCTACTCAATGCAGATATATTCTTGTTTAATGCGTCAGTTAATAGACACTGAGGTGTCAAACCGCACATAAAATGATCACATCTCACTCCTCGGCTGTTCCGACGCAATCAAGTATCGATACAGTCACTGTGAACACCGAGGAAAACAGCGCTCGACACGCATCCGAGCTGAAAAAAAAATGCATTTTCCCTCAAACAAACTGCATTGAAAAGTCACCGCCTGTGCGTAAAGAACAGAGGTTACTTACTTGTGCTCTTTATGCCTTGGTTTATTATCCTCGCCATGCGTAAAATCTCAAACTTGAGTACATTTTCTCGGCAGCAGTGTGTAAAGCTCCGCTTGCACTTTCCGAGTGTGAAGAGTCTCAGCACGGCATGAATGAGGAGGAATGCGGTCCGCGCGCCCTGATCGAGACGCAGCCTCGTTTTGAATCTCAGGGAACGCGCTGCCTAATACATACATATATCTCGCGTCGCGGCCAGGCGGCGACATTGAGCGCGTTGGAGCCTGTACGGTGAAATATACAGTTAGTCTGTAGTCTTGAATACCGGTCCGTTGCACCACCTGTCGATGTATCAAAGCACATTTATTACAATCACAATCCCGACTGTCTGTTTGTTTTTTGGTATATGCCAGTCAAGCATACACTTGAAAAACTATGCATAAAATAGCTTTAGATGAATAGGCTATTGTAATACCGCCATTATTCTTAGCAATTAGAAATTAGACAAAAGACTAAAATAATCCCTATATGTGTATTTTTTTTTAATAAAAAATGTTTAAATGAAATGGAGGTCTAAAATAATTATTTTGAACAAGTGTGATTTAAACTCGCTTTTTAAACGTCTGTAATGATAAAAAAAAAAAAAGATATACTGTATACTGTATTACAAGTGCACGTTTTTCACCTGCCACCAAAAAGACCTTGACGAACAGTAGTCACGTTGGCAAGATGAAGTAACCATAGCAACCGTACACTGTCGAAATGCTTTCCATTGTGATCAGTTTCTGTCTGTATGTAAGGGGGACATTAAGGGAACCTTGACATATTGTGCCCCAAAAAGTACTTTAGGCTACATTTACATTTAATCATTATACAGATGTACAAAATAGATTTAAAAACTTTTACTCCTTTTAAAATAGTAGGCATTTGTTATAGGGTTGTAGTTTGTTTTCAATTTGATGAAGACATATATGTGAATGGCATATTATATACTGTACATTTTATTATAATAAGAGTTACATACTGTTTCTTGAAATACATTGTTACAAAACTTCCAGTCTCCTCAGTACTGTGTTTTTAGGAGATTTCTAGCCATGCATTTCCACAGAGACATCAGAAATGTGCATACAGTTCAACATTTAACACTGGAGACTAACATAAAATGCAGACTATAGAAGAATAAATGTGGGGAATATGCAGTATATTGAAACCGAAATTGACAATTGTCATCTGGTGACCAGAACAGAAAACAGACATAATAAAAATTATTTAAGAAACAAGACTTTGCCAACAAAAATAGATGGTATCAATCCAATATTTACTTCGTATGATATTATAAATCCTTAGATTACAGTGAGGTTAGGTTCTTGTTTGACCAATGATAGACAAAGACCATCTTATGTTAGATTGTATTTGACCACCAGCTGAGCTTTACAATCCTATCATCCTACTGCACACATAACCTTCCTCAGAAAGAAACCAAAGCTTCTCTGATAAACACTGTGGATTCAGGATCAAACTTGCACACCCACTGACAAATCCACTGCTAGACTGAAGACGAGGTCTGAATGCACAAACAAGGCTGTCAGAAGTCAAAACTTAGACTAAAATAAACTTCAACTGAAATTCTACTCTAACCTTTATAACAATGGTTTGCAGTGTTGTATTTCTGTAGACAATTTTGCAGTGATGTTAGGCTTTTCTGGTACATCATCACTGATTGCTTCACTGGACATATGCTTCAAGCTGTTTACAACAAATAACAGTCTCTGCCCTTATTTTATCCTTCTAAGATGCTGTCTGACCCAAAAAAAGTGACAAGTTTACAAAAATACATACAGTATTGTGTTGGTGACAATATAATAGGCTGGTGACCATTTCACAAATGAGGAGATTTATAAATGTTTATAAATGTTTTAGGCAAACACATTTTTCATCTCAACCAATCAAAGCACAGTGTAATCTGGCAGGGTGAGAAAAAAATGACAAAATCTGTGAGCGACGCGTCAGGCTGAAGTGCTCTGATTCTCAATTGTTCACTGATTTCCAAAAGGTAAATGAACTTTGAGGACAAAATGTGAACAAGTTTGTTGCTGTTGACTGGTGGAAAATAAATAGACTGGTGGTCTTCCATTAGTAAAGTGTAAGAAGAGAAGGTTTGTGTTGAGCTGGAATTCAAAGTTTGTTTCTGTCAACTGAATTTAACAAAATTCATATACTATAACATGGCCTTTTTTAAACTCTAGAAAAATTTAAAGTTGGCTTTGAGTTTAAGATCAAAGAACGTTTTAAGAACTTTTTAAGCTTTATAGGCCACAAATATAGATAGATTACTACAAAGTAATATTGACTACAAAGTCTATACACATTTCCTGCTCATTTCTTGGGATTATCTGAACACCCTTTTAAAGATCCAAGTTGTTGCATGCTAGTTTATTTGTGAAATAGCATTGATTTTTGTGCCTGCCCCTATCACAAAAATAACAACTGTTATTGTCCATTTTTAAACTGCTAAATTGACGTTCTTGGCCAGAATAAGCTACAACAAGCATCAGATTTTAAACCAAGAGCCAAATCGCTTCACTTGTAAAACTAATACCACCACAAAATGTACATCATCATGCCGTGCCAGTGAAAACTGCCTAGAAATCACAAGACCATACTGAGAAAATGAATGAAATTGAAGGGCTCCTACAGACCGACTCTATGAGAGTCACCGAGTTCAACAGGCAGTATTAATCTGTACATGAGATAGGAGACCATAGAGCTTCTACAGGTGTTGATCAGGTGCTTTTAAAGGCAGGTGTGGGGCGACTCAGGTCATTCAGTTGTTGGCCTTGCATGTTAAAAACAAAGTGCTATGAATGTAAGTGTGCCGCTCCTCCCTGGGGATGTTTGCAAGGTCACTGGCATTAAGAAAGTCTGACTCAGACTGATTAGGTCTAAAACTTTTCCCTCTAACTCCTGGAGTTTTGGTGAAGCAGGTGGTGATCGCAGGGATATTAGTAATTTTCTCTTTTATCCCTAACATACATCCTCCTGCAAATGAAGACAAGAATGTTCCCACTTCCCAGTGTATAATCGTAGCCGTATCCATACAAATCCAGTATGTGGGCTGTAACAGAGCCTCTCCAGTCACCTTTTCAAAACCTTTTAGAGAAACATAGATTTGGAGGCCTGCTGTGATGGCTGTTGCTTTGGCAAACACACAGCTGTAAGTTGCTCCCTGCTCTGGGCCTCAGTTTCATGTCCCGTGGTTCACAGCCACACATTTCCTTGCAGGACATTGTTCCACCAAGCAAAGTCTTCCATACAATGCTAGACTGCTTGCGGGGCTCATGCCATATCTCTCCTGGCCAGTGCCGCCTTGATGTCAACCATGCATCTCTTTCACATCCACCGCAACACCCAATCATAATTAAAATCTTGTGTGGAAGCGGGAGCAGGGGAAGCTAATTAGGGACAAACACTTTCTTTTTCTCCTGCACATATCAAAAAGAAGAGAAAGGACCGGCTGCTTCTGCACCCCTGTAATGTACGGCTGGGGCAAGTCGGAGGAACCGGTGGAAAACCAGTGTGTTTTTTTTCCTCTATTCTTCAACGCTTTTTTTTTTTTTTTTGATCATGTGGAGCACCACAGACACGCTTTTACTTCTTTGGTCACGCTGCAGTTCTGTCTGAATTAGGTCTGTCTAACTCACTAAATGATCGGGGCGAGGACAGTAAGGAGCAGAGAGCAAAGGAGCGTGGGCGTGGGGACACTGTCTGGTCTCTGAATCCAGAAATAAGCTTCGTTTTGTTCCTCCCTGGCTGGGTAATTAGACGTTAGACTAAGTGTGTTTTTGTTTAATGGATGTATGTTACATTTCTGATGTGCAGAGCCTTGATGTATTTCTTTACATAGAGCATTAAGACATTATGTAAAACCAATATATCAAACTTAATTTATAAATAGGTCATTTATAACCAGGTTTTTTTTTTTTTTTTTTTTACATTCCCTGCACTTCACATGAAAGTCAGTATTATTGATACGGGAGCTAGAAATAAAGCATGTAATGCAACTTGAAAACATGCTGTTGATGTTTTAATAATATTTGACAAAACGTCTCAAATTTAGATGGTCAGCAAATACAACGAATGTCCTCACTTTGCAATTTGATCTCAAAGAGATCACACACAAAAAAGGGGCTGCATTCATACACTGAGAATTTGGCATTCACCACTGTAGGTGTAGCTCACAAACTGTCCTGTTCAAGCAGATCACAGAAGGGATTCTAATGCAGTTTTGTGTCAATAACTAAAAAAAATGCAGTTGTGAGAGATAGTTAACCAAAAAAGAAAAAAAAATTCTGTAATAATTTATTCAACATCATGTTGTTCCAAACTTTTTGGCATTCTTTATCTGGGCAACACAAAATATATTTTGTCTCAGTGTTGTTGTTGTACAATTGAAGTCAATAGGGTCTATCTTTTTTTCAAAATATCTTGTAAATAATGCAAAATTTTAAATTACAGGTTTATATGGTAAGTAAATGACGAAATAAATATTTATTCTGGGAGTTTTGGGAGAATTTTTTACTTAAAGGAATAACTTCCTTAACTTTAAAGGACACCCTCAAAAAAATATTTTAGTAATTATTCACCTTAATGACATTCCAAAGCCGTAAGACAATGACAATAGCAATAGATAAGCAATAGCTTAATAAATTAATTAATTTTCAGAACACTAATGGAGATGTGCTGTGATGAAATCCGGGAGCTTTCTAACCCTCCATAGACAGCAATGTAAAATGTTCATCTCCAACTCCTGTTTCAGCAGCACCATGCTCATGCGTCTTGGTACTCTCATGAACGTGTGGCGAAGACTGGGAAGAGAAGAAATTGTTGAATAAAGTCATTATTTTTGTTTTCTTTGTGCACAAATGTATTTTCGTAGCTTCATAAAGTTAGGGTTGAACCACTGATGTCACATGGACTATGTTAACGATGTCCTTACTACCTTTCTGATCTTGAATGTGTCAGTTGCATAGCTGTCTATGCAGGGTCAAAAAATATGTTATCTTATATGTTTCGAACGACATGAGGTTGAGTAATTAATACCATTGTTTTTATTTTTTGGTGAACTAACCCTTTAAGGGAGTCTGAACCAAAATTTGTGTGAACGTACCTCTCAGGTGACCCTTCTCTAAGCTCCAACCCTTGGTTGCATAAAACACACAGATGGAGATAACATTTGAAATGAGCAAAAGTTTGACTGCGAATTGGTGAGTACCAACGGTTAGAACTGGTCAGTAATGTTTAAAAGGCAGGGCTTAGTGAAGGGTCGTAGACTGCAACCATTTAAACCCCTACACTAAGATATGAGAACCAAGTTAACAACTTAAGATATTAGTTCATGTCTTTTCACATTTGTACAAAACACCAGCGATTTCATCATCAAACTTAAGCAGAGAAAAAGACTACATATGCTTCTGCCAAAACGGTTGTAATTGCTTGCCCAGTCCTGGCCTCATAATTGGGCAGTGCATCTCCTGAATGTCACTTTCTTAGTTTTAATTGCCTTTCACTGTATGCGTGCATCGCCTTCCTGACTAAATATTGCACCCTATACTGGGCTGCCTATTACGTTATGTACTAGACATTGTAGTCTTACATCCCTAGACACCAATTACTTGCCCATATCAGACCGATCATTAGTCCAGACCAAAGTCAAAGACTGAGGCCTGACACAGTGAGCGTAAAGGGAATTTCTCTCGCTCTCTTTGTGTCTCTTTCCCCCTCCTTCCCTCCTCCCAATCACTTTCATGTGCCAGACTCTGATCCTCTATTTGGAATTCATCACCGGACCATGAAGTGTTCCTAGTGTCTGCAGGAGCCGGACATCGCTTCCCATTTCTTTCGGCCATCTATCGGCATAATGCATTGCTTCTTTCTGTCACCAAGGCAGCACTTACCAACACCCGTCCCCTCGGCAACAACCTTGTACTGGTTTCTGACAAACGGAAATGAATTATTGAGTTGTGACAGAGACATTGTTATGCTATAAATAAAGAGAGAAAGAGGGCTGAATGCATGAAGAATAATAACGGTTTAAGATGCACATACTCACCAACACATCATCGATCACATTCATCACACCAGCGGCTGTCAAACATTTGGTGAAAGCATCTTAAAAAATGCATTTGGGTCTATTAAATGATAGAACAAAGTGTTTTCATATTTTAGGTTAGATCAACTGAGACTTTATACTAAATCTTTTTCCTAGCAAGCTGCCAAAACTTTCAACTTTCTGGCAGCATGTACAGACCTGTGACATCCCTTTGCTCCTCGCCAGTTTGGTAACAAAGGACTCCTACAAGACTACTGTAAGACAAGAAAAGAAAAGGTGTCAGTGTTATCAATTCCAGCATGCATCAGTGCAGTTGTGTAAATGAGTGAGGAGAAAGGAAGGCTGGCGAAGCCCTCGGGGAGCACCCATCCCTGAAAGCAAGAGCGAGAAGAAACAACAGGAACAGAAATAAAAGTTAAGAGGAAGAGAGAGTCCCATTGCCTGTCAGATCTCATGACTTTCTTTGTCCTTGCAGTAGTACATTGTTATTTCTGTAACATTCAGAAATTTTTGCCATGTGTTTAAAGAACCGAAAGAGGAGCATTTCGAACCAGCCATAGCCCTGCTCCACCCTCCAGCTGTTGCATTTTAGCCACAAAAATAGAGTGACGGGAAATGATCATAAAATGACATGTTTAATGTTGGAGAGATGCTTACTTAATCTATGAAGTCATCTGTTATGAGTGTAAGTGTAAAATGATTTTACCAGCTAGCTCTTTGAATGGAAATCACAGGGATGTTGATATGTGGGGAAATTGTATTCAGATTATTACTTCAGGCATGGATGTAATATCAGTCATCCTTTGAAGTGTGACTTGCTTACCCTGTTGTGCACGTAAATGTCATTTCTATTATTATTTATTATAATTACTTTTGTTTGTGTTGTTTTGTACACAGTGTATCTATTTATTTAATTTTGTACTGGTATGTTTTGTTATATATAAAAGATAACCAATAAAAAAAACTTCATTTTCTTGCTAACTTGCTAAGACTGGATTTCAGTATGAACTCAAACATTTCTGATCACTGCTCCTGAGATGTTCCTCGTGAAGAAAAAAAGACCCCAGCAAATAATTAGGGGCAACATCTCAGACAATGTTGAAACTTAACTAACAACTGACATGGGGCAGACGTGGCCTGATGGATAGCTAGTCAGCTGAGTCTCGGGCCCAACAGGGTGAGACCCTTGAGCAAAGGAACCAAACCCCCAACTACTACCTGGGTGCCGCAGTACTGGCTGCCCACTGCTCTGGGTGTGTGTTCACAGTGTGTGTATTTGTTCACTACTCACTGTGTGTGTGTGTGCACTTGAATGGGTTAAATGCAGAGCACATACTTGGCCACACGCCATGTCCTTTCCTTTCCTTTCCTTCCTACAAATAGTTTACGTTTACTAGCATTCTAATGAAACATAACTAACAATTCTATTACGATCCCTGAGCTATGAAAGAGCACCTGAATTTTTTCCATACAAATACACATGACAGCAGAACTCAAAATGTTGTGAATTTCCCGTTTGCACGTGAACGACTGCATTTTCTGGCTGAACTTTTTCCTACCCATCCATATCTTGGATGTGTGTGTCTAATAAAGAATCTGGAGAGTGGATCTAAATGTTGATTTGTTGGAGGGCTTCTGTCAGGTGGAGACAACCCCTCTCTCCTCTCTGCCTCTACAGTTGGAAAGACTGACATGGATGCACACAGCCTGATTTACTAGGTGTGCTGGCAGTTATCTAAATGCAAAGTGATGTCATAATGGCATTCGCAGCTCTATGTAAATGGCCGGAGAGGGCCTCGCTCCACTCTCAGCCCTCACACAAGACCCCGCAGCGGGGCATTAGCCCAGCCAAATGTAGCAGAAGTGATATGCTCTGACAAAATATGGGGATTATAGCCTGTCAAGGTTGAAGGATGGAGAGAGGAGGGGTGACAGACAGGGATGATGGGAAAAAAATGTACGGCTCATCATGTATCTGTTAGATAAGGATAGGACAGTTGGAAAATAAGCAATTGAGGTGTTAGTCATCGAGTACCACTGAGTGGACAAAAACAAACTTAGATGGACAGTGTGAAATAGAAAGTCTCCAATTTAGAAGATTGTATTGTAATGCAGTGTGGGATATTTGAGATTTGCAGGACATTTGGTCTTTTCTGACAGAGACCATTAATTAATTCAGAGCTAGAGCCACACAGTATTGCCAATGTGACAGAGCATAGTGCTCTCCATTAACTTGTGTGAAGTCTGGTATGTTGCCTCAGTTTTTTGAGATTGGATTTGAGCAATGGAAGAAACAACAGCTTAAGATACTAAAATCAAATGATCAGTGAGTGTTAGAAGTACTTCATCCATGTGAGTGCATAGAGGAAAACAAGAAGACTCATGAAACTTAAACACTGAACTTGAACCCATTTTACTGCTTTATTACAGGTATTTTAGAATGAAGAAGAATATTATATAAAATAACTTTATTCATAATTATTTCATTGGATCATGAAAAGTGAGTGTCTCAATAACTAACTAGATTCTGATTGAGGAGGCAACCTTTGGGAAGTGTTTTCTACTACCCAATTGTTTGTCATGTCTTTTTAAGTTCCATCTGTATGACTCAGCAGAGACCAGGCAGCCTCACTCTTGTTGTGTTGTCTTTTTCTTTTTTCTCTCTCTCTCTTCTGTTCTCGTGGCCTGTGAAGCATTTCAGTTCATAGAAAGCCACATAAGGCTTCTTATTAACACCCATCCTCCGCTTCCCGACACATCAGCTCCTAAACGAGCCGAGCCACCGTGCACATTCCTGTAATTCATCTTCCCTTATTCGGCAGACCTTCTCTCTCACATTTTCTCTCTTCTACTCTCCCATTGAACACGTTTCTTGCACCTTCAATGAATAGGGTACCTGAAAAATAAAAGTTTTTTTTTCTTTTCAACAAATGGTAATTTTAACCCTCTACAAATGTTGACTTTCAACTTCAAGAGGCATAATGCAGATATTATATGAGCTGTATTATGTCCAAAGAAAACTCTTTTCAAGCCTGCTACCGATATTTAAACCCTTATATTTTTACATTTTAGCTATAAACATTAAATTAGCTCAAATTATTTACCATTACCATTATCCCATATAAATGATGTCACTTCCTAGTTGTGTTCATGATAATTAGTCATTTTACATGAGGAAATCATATGGTAACGAAGTTGTGCACAAAATGTAGGACACAATAAATATGTTTTCAGTGATTTGGTCAATTTGTTACAAATTGCAAACTGCATATTGCATTAATTCAATATCTTATGTTAAAATTTTGACATAACATACAACATCTAATAGTTCTCATGACAGAACAACATGTTTTGATATTTTTTTTTTTATGTAATGAGACTCGAGTGTACCATATTTATGAAAAGTGCTTGTCTTTCCCTTGTCACAGTACTTCTCTTCGTGTTCCTCCCCTTCCGCTCTCTCCTTTCCGCATGTTTTTACTGTTAATCTGACATGCACTTTATTTATTATGGGCTGGTCATTAACTGCTTCCTCTCATCTTATATTTTATTTTATAGTGCATACTCTTTATGCCCACTTTCATTTCACTCCCTCTTTGACTTCCTCCCACTCAACACCTTGCATTTTCTTTTCTTTTCTTTCATTTTACAGGGATAGAGCATGGGCAAGGTTACATGACAAAGGCCGTAAAGGTTTGTGCACTGTGTTCACAATGACTAACACACGAGCAGACACCCACACAGAATTGGCGCAGATGAGAGTGGTGTGTCAGTTTGGTAGTGATGGGGGATGCGTCGGGGGGATGCAGCACTGTCTGTATAGGGTTATGGAGAGTTGTCCTACCAGAGGGGAAGAGCAGTGGACTGTGTCTGTTAGCATTTCACTTCACTTCTTCCTGCGTTAGCCTCACTCGACCTCCTCAAGCTGCTTTCATCTCCTCTTGAAGATATCACAGTGAAACATGGAAATACTGAGAAAAAAATCATACTAAAAACAAAGGACTTTTCCATTAGAAACATTTATGTATGGCCAAGAAAACTCAAGCTTCTGCTAACTGGAATATGCTTCCCATCAACATTAGGCAAAGTAAAAATATATATATATAAATAAATAATTTTTAAAAAACTGAAAAAAATAACCGGTGCAAAATAACAGGTGCATCTCAATAAATAGAATGTCATGGAAAAGTTCATTTATTTCAGTAATTCAACTCAAATTGTGAAACTTGTGTATTAAATCAATTCAATTCACACAGACTGAAGTAGTTTAATTTTTTGGTTCTTTTAATTGTGATGATTTTGGCATTTAACAATCTCAACAAATTAGTATATGGTGACATGCCAATCAGCTAAACAACTCAAAAAACCTGCAAAGGTTTCCTGAGCCTCCAAAATGGTCTCTTAAAGGCTGTGTTGCAAGGTAAATTTTTTAACAAATTTGTGCAATTTGCTTGATGGTAATAAACATTTAAACTGTTATCCGTTGTATTTTATGTTGTTGGGTATCACAAAACGGAATATAATACGAAAAAGTAGGTACTATCTTACAGCGGTCTCCTTTCCCCCACAATGCATTGCATCACGTCACGTTGGGGAGAGAATTTATCAAAGCCGCCTTGAGAGCATTGAGAGTGACTAGAGAGACGAGTAGAAGACGAGAGTATTCAGATAGCGCAGATAATAATTTATAGATAAATACATAGATATATATAGATAGATAGACTACATATATAGATAAACAGACAGATAGATATAGAGATATCGACCAACAGCGACCCAAACACACTCACTTCCCTACAGCACAAGCTTTTCAGCGCAGTTTCCATGGGACGACACTGCCCACACAAGCACCTGCCAAACACAGCAACACACACGGGGTTACGTTTGCAACAACATTTTCGCCAGAGGAAGAGATAAACGCTTAGAAACGTCCATATAGCTAGCATGATGCCTTCTAATTCTAGATGACAAAGACAAAGTTTACCAGTACTACGACACTATGAAAAAGGTTACCGGTACGAACTAACGTCATGATCACTGCCACTAGATATAAAGAAAACGTAGATTTTTTTTTTACTCGGTGCAACTCAATGACAGTAAAAAATAAATAAAATTTTATATATATATATATATATATATATATATATGTGTGTGTGTGTGTGTGTGTGTCTGTGTGTGTGTGTGTACATATATATATATATGTGTGTGTGTGTGTGTGTCGTTATTGTGCACTGCTGCTCGTGGACTAGCTCCAGTGCTCATTGCTGCGATGCTAAATGATAGCAACTCACCAGGACACTTCACCAACTCTCCACTAATTCTCCTCGGACCATGCATAGGCTTTGATGGACATCAGTTCTTGGCAATTCCTCATTTGCCCTCTCACGACTGGCTCGATCGAAATTACACGGCTGCGGATCATACATGTTGGCTCTGATGCTGCGTTCCAGGCAGGTTTTTGAGCTCGTAATCACTAACTACTAACGACTTTGTACCGTTCCAGGCAAGTTACGCCAAACTTTCTGAGCGCAAGGAATTGTAACTAGATTATTTATTTTATTGCACCGTTGCATTGACCTAAAATCGTTTTTTCAACGTGTACCACTTAAACACTGCATCCATAGGCAGTATTATTCGTAGGGGCTGTCATCGTTGTTTCGCGTGCTGTGTGACCTCGGAACTCGGAGTACATCGATCTAGTACGAGACACGAGTTCATGGGTGGGAAGTCACAAGTTTGATTGCCGTTCCTGTGCACTTTCACGGGTTTAAGGTTGGAAAAACACGGGTTACGGGTTGCCTGGAACGCGGCATCATACTAGACTGAGGCTACCTTTCCTCGACTTCTCCCCAACGTGACGTCATCACCGTGTTGGGTAAAAAAAAAACGTTAATACCAAAAACTTAAAAAATAGGTCTTTAAGACCATTTTTGAGACATTTTAAAAATGATATACATATCTTGAGTGATTTATGTACCCATTAATCGAAAGTGGTGGTTAACCTGCAACATGGCCTTTAAGCCCCATTTGCACTGCATGGTTCAAGTGACCCAATTCCGGTCAAAATTTTTTCCTCTCATGTGGCACAGATCGGAAATGAACGGTGAACGTGTAAGCAGGAAAAAAACGCATGGATTCCGATGTTCTCAGATCGGATTCAGGCCTCATTCATATGTGGTAATAAATCGGATATGAATCGGATAAGTGCATTTGCGTGTGCCATGTAAGCAGACAAATTGGATATTCCCCAGTAAATGCGAGTCGTACGTCATTAAAAAAGTGACGTCAACTCAGGTGGACACCACCAACTGAGATCACATGCCTTAAGGGCTCCTTCTTACGAGACCAATGTTTTGCTGATTTTTTTGTTGACTTTTCAAAATATTGTGGAAAGCAAAACACTGTATAATTTTATTTGCATCTGCATCCATTATATTTCTTGCTGTTTTACTTCCTTTTCCGGGTCAGAACGTCTATGTTTGGTAGTTTCAGCAGTGTATAGTGTAAATGCAAAAATCGGATACGGGACACTTTTAAAAGATGTTGTAAGCGGGTCGTCAATATAGTCGGATATAGTCAGAAAATCGGATTTGGGTATCAAGACCTGCAGTGTAAATGCAGCCTTTGTTTGGTTCACTACGATACAAAATAATGGGGAAGATTGCTGATCTGACAGTTGTCCAGAAGACAATCATTGACACCCTTCACAAGGAGGGTAAGCCACAAACATTAATTGCAAAAGAAGCTGGCTGTTCACAGAGTGCTGTATCCAAGCATGTTAACAGAAGGTTGAGTGGAAGGAAAAAGTGTGGAAGAAAAAGATTAAATTAGATTCGATTAGATTTAACTTTATTGTCACTGCACATGTAAGGTACAAGGCAATGAAATGCAGTTAGCATCTAACCAGAAGTGCAGTAAGTACAGAATATACAAGGTCTACAATATGTACAGTAACTATACAGATAAGTATTATGGATATAATTTACACATTATAAATACTATCAGCATTATATACAGATAGGTGTACTATGAACATACTATACAGATGGATTATGTAAAAGTGTATGTACACTATAGGCAGAACTATGAACATATGAACATCATTTACACTAGTGCAATGGACCGTAAAATGCATAGAAAATATTACAGTGTGCAAATGGATTACTCAGTGGACAGTGAACAGACAGTAGTGCAAGTAATAAGAAGTTTACTTTTTTTTTTGCTTGTTGTAAATAAATAAATAAATCAGTCAGATGTAGTGATGAGGAGGGAGAGTAGTCTGTGTGTGTGGTGTGGGGGGTGTCAGAGGGCAGAGTTCAGCAAGGAGACCGCTTTAGGGAAAAAGCTGTTCCTGAATCTTGTGGTCCTTGTCCGGAGGCTCCTGAAGCGCCTCCCAGAGGGCAGGAGGTTAAACAGTCCATGGTCAGGGTGAGAGGAGTCCTTGAGAATGCTGCGAGCTCGATGTAGACAACGTTTTCTCTGTATGTCCTCAATAGCAGGAAGTGGTGTCCCTGTGATGTGTTGGGCAGTTTTCACCACCCTCTGCAGTACCTTGCAATCAGCCACTGTGTTGCAATCACCATGGTGTCGTCTGCAAACTTAATGATGGAGTTGGATCCATGGCTTCTGATTAGATGCAACCAACCAAGAGAACCGTAGCCTTATGAGGACTTTTAAGCAAAATCAATTCAAGAATTTGAGTGAACTTCACAAGGAATGGACTGAGGCTGGGTTCGAGGCATCAAGAGCCACCACACACAGACGTGTCAAGGAATTTGGCTGCAGTTGTCGTATTCCTCTTGTTAAGCCACTCCTGAACTACAGACAATGTCAGAGGTGTCTTACCTGGGCCAAGGAGATGAAGAACTGGACTGTTGCCCAGTGATCCAAAGTCCTCTTTTCAGATGAGAGCAGGTTTTCTATTTCATTTGGAAACCAAGGTCCTAGAGTTTGGAGGAAGGGTGGAGAAGCTCATAGCCCAAGTTGTTTCAAGTCCAGTGTTGTTTTTACAGTCTTTGATAATTTTGGGGTACAATGTCATCTGCTGGTGTTGGTCCATTGTGTTTTCTTGGAGCACTTCATGCCTCCTTCTGCTGACTAGCTTTTTGAAGATGCTGATTTCATTTTCCAGCAGGATTTGGCACCTGCCCACACTGCCAAAAGCACCAAAAGTTGGTTAAATGACCGTGGTGTTGGTGTGCTTGACTGGACAGGAAACTCACCAGACCTGAAGCCCATAGAGAATCTAGGGTATTGTCAAGAGGTAAATGAGAAACAAGAGACCAAAAAATGCAGATGAGCTGAAGGCCACTGTCAAAGAAACCTGGGCTTCCATACCACCTCAGTAGTGCCACAAACTGATCACCTCCATGCCACGCCGAATTGAGGCAGTAATTAAAGCAAAAGGAGCTTCTATCAAGTAATGAGTACATGTACAGTAAATTAATATACTTTCCAGAAGGCCAAGAATTCACAAAAAAGGTTGTTTTTTTTGTTAAGGAATTTGATAAGTTTATTTAGAGTTTTAGTCCAATGAAATTCCTTCAATTAGCATTTTTGTGGAAATTTTTTTTTTTAATAAAATCATCTCATGGAACACAAGGGTTAAAAATGGGGTTAAAAATATTTTTTTAATAAAATGGGTGATTTTATTGTTTGCTCTGTAAGTTAGTTTCCTTCCCTGTTATAGTTTTGAATGGACGAATCAATCAATGGCAAGTATGCAAATCTGAAAAGCAAAAAAATATAGCTTGGTTGATACAAGGACATTGCCATCCATTGAAAGCTTTCTTGCTGGTGAGTGACAGGGCAATCATATGCATTTCACATCCACAAGCAATGCCTCGCTGGCTGTTATTAATTGGAACGCAATTGCTGGGGAGAAAATTAGTCGGAAAGAGAGAACCGCTCCTATCAAGTCCACATCACAGCAATTAAACCCAATCCAGCCACTGTCTGTGCAAGACTGATATGAACAACAGCTTGGGCCTGGAAAGAAAGACTTCACACGTACAGAGCGTGAATTTGAACGTATGAGCGGAGAGGAGTGATTCATTTGAGCTTTGATTCCACAGCTGCAATAAGAAATGTCCCAGAGTTCTGAACTGTGCAATCATGAACAGTGATTTCACAATTGTTGGCTCTTGCCATGGCACAGGTTTATGTACTCCCAGAGTTCCCCAAGAGAGAGACAGAGATGGAGAGAGATATAAAGAGCTGAAACGACACAGCCAGAACATTAGCATACACTTTTCTACATACAAAATAAGGCTTGAAACTTTTAAATAATTAACTATTTTTTTTCTTTTCCCGAACAACTGGTGAGTGAAAGGAGGTGCTTAAACTTCAGAAAATGCTCATTTGTCAAACTCAAGACATCAAACTAAGTATTATAAGAGCTGTTTTATGCTTGTAATTGTTGAAGCTCTGTTATACATTGGAACAGATTTCAAAACAGTTAAAATCCTGTTTTTTAATCTAAAATTTCCCTTAGATTAAAAAAAAAAATGCAGTCAACACATTTTGTGTACAAACTGATCAAATATAATAAAATTATTTACCTGTCTTCATGTCATGATGTAGAAAAGGTCCAAATGATGACAGTTCTTGAATGCCACAAGTCGCAGGATTTAAATATGACGTATTCGATGTAAAAAGAAAAAAAAGATAGGTTCATTTAATATTAGATAACAGTGTAGCCTAATGTAACAGATAATTGACAACAAAACATGACACACATAGCATATTTAGTTAAAATAAATTGTTAAAAGTTTAAAACATTAAACTTTTTTAAATTTAAAAAAATTGAACATAAAATTAATTCACTCTCTGAGTCTGCAGGGAGTTTGAAACGCAGAATCTGCCATTTTTGTGTGACAAACAAATCAGCCAGAAGAGTAGATTAATATTGGTGGATTTGAATTTAAAAAACAGTGTACTGATGTCTTTACATGGTTGAAAGAAGATACTTTCTGATGTTCATTTATGTTTGTTTTATGCTATAACTAGTAAATGTGTCTCTTTAAATGAGGCACTACAGTGATCTGTCGTAACACATTAAAGAGCCACAAAACAATATTTATTGTTTGAAATTCTTACAAAATGACAGTTTGAAAGCTGAGTCTATGTTTCATACCTAAAGTAACCTGCTCTTTTGTCCGTCAGTGCATTGTCAGTGTCCTATTTGCTACACAATGTATTTTTCACTGCATGAGAACATGTTGGCATGAGAGCGCCATGGCTTGTCAGACATAGCAATGGTAACGTGGGAGGGGGGGTCTTTGCGAAGGCTCAATTGAGATAATTATGCTATGTTCATTTATAATTAATAATAGTATAATGGTTATATATTATAGTATTATATAATAGACAACACTAAAATATATATATATGCAATTCTGCTAAAGTCTTGGGATGCCAGTGTTTATGGTATTTGTGGAAAGCACCAGCAGTCTGACTAGCCACCATAGCAATTTCTAAATGTGCCGTCCACTCCATGTCACGGCCCCAAGCAGAGACACGTCCCCCATCACAAAGCAAGTCTGCACCCATCAGCACATGGTTCATCTGAGACTAGAAAAATTCCCCAACGATCCACACATGTATAATGCATAGTGATTGCAGCACAATCTCGCAACGACTCAACGGAGCCTTTTCTGCCATTCAAGCAGGAGGTCAGGTAATTCAGATTTGCTGCATCTATGGAAACATATTGCTGTTTTCTGTTTGTGATTCTCTTGAGATGACAGATTTCTTGAATGAAAGTTAGTGTAAGTGGCCTAGGCTTTGATTGCCTCATCTGAGTCTTTTCACTCTTCTGCGTGTTTGTGCTGCATAAGCCACAATGATTTGAGATTTCACAAGGGCAATACGATTTCACAGATAAACCTATTTACAAACGTACTTATGATGCAAATGCAAAAGATTAGTTCAGACAGTTACCACGGTTCTCCTGAAAGACGAGGCTCACCACCCTTCTCAGTCAACCCTTATTATACATCTATATTTACAAAGGCATTCAGCCGCTGTCAAGTTTTCATTTGCTCAGTCGTTTTATTTGTTCATTCAAATACCGTTACATCTTGTGACGCTCCAAAGGCCTGATTTCATTAAAGATAACATTTCACAACTATACAGTCCTACAAATGGAGGTTATTGCTGCACTTCCACTTTAGCAAAAAAAAGAGTTAGAAGCCTCATAATCATACAGACGGAGTGCATGTTCAAGCCCAGCCTGCAACACTTGTTTAACTGTTTAAGTTTTATTTAATATTTTGTAAATAACATATTTATCTTTGTAAATAAAAAACAACATCTGATGAAAAAAGTATAATAAAGAAAAAAACTTTCTTTCGCTTTTGTATTAATATATCATATAATGTGTTTGGGGATTCACGATACAATTTGAACTGGCCCTACACATTTGAACAGTTTTATGCAATGCAATAAAATAAAGTCAAATAAAACAAAATACTATAAAATAAAATAAAACTTTATTTTTTTCTTTATTTTCAAGGATAACCCCTTGAGATGCGTCATCTCATTTTCGAGGGGGTCCTTTACATTACAATGAAACCAGCATCAAAATGGAAAATCATAATTAAAGTAAATACAACACAAGACTATAACAAACATTTAAATACAGTAACATTCACATTCATATACACGCACACACTAACAATGCTCCCATAAACCTAATCCCTTCACTTTAGCCCATACCATAATCAAAGAAAATCAGTGAGCCAACTGCGATCATGCAAATACAAAAAAAAAAAAAAACCAGTAAATATGCTTACATACTTCACAATACGCGTACAGGTACATAAAAGCAAACATATACAATATAAACAAAAATAATAAATAAAATTAAAATTAAAACAAAGAGAGATCAGAAACAGGAACACTAAAACTAAATAAAGGACCTAATATATATATATAGTATAGTATGTATTAGGTCCATTATTCTACCTCCAAACTTTCGAATTTTAGTATATATCTGTAGACCTAGATCTATCTTTAGATCTATAGAGAAAAACTACTGCATATAGCACTGCCAGTCTATAGTACATTAAACCAGTATAAAACAGAAGGAAGTCGAGTCAGCCCTGAGCAGCAGAGGCCTATACTCTTCAGAGCAAGTGGTTGTTCTTTATTAAGAAGAAACATATGTAGTGTCTGGGCACCCATGTGTGAAATTCAATTCTTATCCTGGAATGGTGTTTTTATTAGAGCAGCACTATCACACAGGAATCAGCCCGGCTTTGCTCAGCAGAGAAGCACAGAGCGCTCAGAGTGCCAGTGGACTGTCCCTGTTCCTGTCGGTGCTTTAAACCCTTTTGAGTCAAATCATACTAATAAGTATGCAGCTCCACTAGAAATGTTTCAGTTTAGATTTGCAAAGGCAACTCTGCTTTTCTTGTAACTGCATTTAAGGGTAATTCGGGTACATCATGAATAATGTGATGAGAATTTGCATGATTTTTTTCTTTTAAAATCCACTGAGATTTTATCTCTATCGTTTTAAAATATACATTAGAAACATACCCTACAGTAAATGGGTGACATAAAAATGAGAGTCTAATCGTCTGAAAAAACTTCACAATCGAAGGTTTAAAGTTAAAACATCTTAATAATGGATTTGTTCCTTATACAAAAATGCAGCTTTCCCCTTCACATTATGTTAATGGACTTGTTGATGTGGATTACTTGAGGATTATTGTAATGTTTTTATCAGCTGTTTGGACACTCATTCTGACAGCACCCATTCACTGCAGAGGATCCACTGGTGAGCAAGTGATGTAATTCTACATTTGTGTTCTGTTCTGAAGAAGAAACAAACTCTTTATCATGGATGGCCTGAGGGTGAGTCAGTTTTCATTAAGTTGTCATTTTTGGGTAAACCATTCCGTTAACTTTTGCATTTCTCCAAGCTTGTTTGTAATCTATCTGAAAACTGTTTGGAAAGTGATTTTATTTGTCGCTAATCTCGCTAATCTGATAAAACGTAAGCTTTTATCATCCCAAATACTGCAGACTGACAGTGTCGTACTGTTCATGTGAGTATGGTCTGTTTCAGCTGGCTGGGAGGAAGAAAAAAAAAAAACTTCTGTTCTAGACTCCTCTGACAACTCTGCCCTTTTTCCGCTGGAGGAGGAAGAGGAGTAGGAGGACAGCAAACAGAAGATGACAGGAATCTGAAAAGCCTGTATTTATTATTTATTATCAGTATCTGCTCATGTGGGTCAAGGCCAGTCAGAGAGAAAAAGAGGGGAAAAAAGAAGAAGAAAAAAACAGAAAGACAGGGGGAAAAAATTGCTATAGATCCCAGGGATAAGGTGATCAAGTGGGTATTTTTTATTGTTCAACATTTTCCTGCAGTACAGTGAGGTTTACGCCTTTGTTTTTATGGGTTAAAAGCTAGCATATGCTGCTTCAAATGTAACAAAATTTGACAAAGCTGTCAATAATGGGTCAAATGGCCATTTTTTTATGTCTACAATATTTTTTACAGATCATGAAATGTTATTTTCTATGTCAAGGCATATAAAAACCCAGTGTTATTTTAGTATTGATGTACTATTCGAAGTTTAGCTTTATCAAGTTCACCCTGAAATGAGGGGAACAGTAAGTGACCCAGGCTTTAAGGACACCATCTGTGTGGAGCGAGCCTGTCTTTAATACGCTGAAAGTGCTGATGGCGCAGTGCGAGAGGAACAGAGACACTGATCAATAGGACAGAAAGAGCCGAGCAGCTAATAAACAGTGAACCCCAGGAGAATGAGGGCATGTAGAAAGATCATTTGATTTGGCTGAAGGAAACATTTATTTAAATGAGTCCCACCTGCAACCAGCTATATGCTATAAAGGTATGTTATGCTTAAAGGTGACAAACAGTGTTGGGATAATTGCAATAAAAAAGTGACAGGCAATGAAAAGTGCTTGAGTAGGACACACAAAAGTGCTGCAGTGTTGGATTATAATGTGTGCTTTATCAGATCACCTAGTCTTGATTATCACAGCAAAAAAAAAAAAAAAAACAAGAACAAGGTAATCCAAGAAGAAAAAAAGACCTGAAAAAAATAACGCAAAGGCACAGATGCTGCTGTAAAATATTGGGCAACAAATAAACAGACATGACTGGGCATGATAACAACATAACATTGTTTGGCTACTACAGTATCCTAAAATTCGAGACAGTGCAAAAAAATGTGAGAATGTGAAAGAGCGTCACTAAAAGCTCTTGCTTTCCAAGGTTGTCAAACCTTTTCAGAATGGCAAAGATGGAAATGCACATGGTGATGGAATGCCAGTGCCTCACATCAGTCAGCTCCTCTGCGGAGTGTTCCTGCCACAACCTGGTGTGAACTCATTTCAGATGAGCTGGAGGATTAAGGTTGGTGATTTCCCTGCTGCAGGATTGAGGATGCCGTAGCTTCAGCCTGCCTGATTATGTGATTGGATGAGCTGGGGGTTAATCTTAGCTGATTGGTTAAAGCCAGGGATTGGTGTCACAATGGAGGGATGAATCTGAGCCCGGTTATAGACTCTCAGTGTGTCACAGCGACATGAGACAGATAATGACAAATAAAAAAACATAACCAATGATATACTGAAAAAATGAGAGAAGAGGTTTCTCATTTTGAGCCAATGAGGGATTCCTGCTCACGTTCACTGTATGCTGACCACCATACATCAACAAGGGATAAAAGCTACTCTGAGTATACAAATCAAAATTGTTGTAGACAAGTAAAGGGATGAAGGATATTTTTCCAGTTACTTTCTTTTTCTGCAGTGTTGAATGGGTTAGTCACTGCATCTTTTTTTAAACTATGATTTTTTTTTTTACCTATGCCAATTTTTTCCCTAGAAACCTATTTGAATACCTTTGTGACTTTGTGACACCTTTGTTGTAATCATTTAGAACACCTTATCAACCCCCTAGTAACCACCTGAATACCCTAGCAACTCCCTAGAAACCACACAAAACATCTTAGCAATCCACTCTCACAACCCCCAGCAACTATTCAAAACACCATAGCAAGCACCTCAAATACATTAGTGTACCCCATGGAAACACCCAGAACACCCTAAAAACCACCTAAAAAGTGTAGCAACCACACTGAAGAACCTAGAAACCACCCAAAACACCCTAGCAATTCCCAAATAAACACTCTATCAACTACACAGAACGTTCTAGCAACTCTTTAGCAACTTCCCCAAATACCTAGCAATTCATTAGCAATCACACACCTTAAACACCCTAGCAATTAACTAGCAACCACCCAAAAATAATATTACCACCTTAGCAAACACCCAAAACACAGGAGTGAGTGATCACCTTGCAACCACCCAGAACACCCTAGTGACCTACTAATAAGCAATCAAAACACCCTAACAACCATCCCAAATACAGTGCACCAGCAATCACCCAGAATAGCAACTCCCAAGCAACCACATATAACACCTCACCAACCGGCCCAAACACTCTAGCAGCCACTGAACACCCTAGTGAGCAGCTAACAACCAACCAAAACACCCAGCAACCACCCCAAATAGACAGTACCCAAGTAACCCACCAGCAACCATCCAAACACTCTAGCAACCACTGAACACTCTAGTGGGCCTGCTAACAACCAACTAAATGCATATTACCCTGGCAACCACACAGAACACTCTAGCAACTACTCCAAATACCCTAGCAATTCCCTTGCAAACACAGAGAACACCCTAGCAACCCACCAGCAACCACTCCAAACACCCTAGTAACAACCCAAACACTCTAGCAACCACTGATCACCCTAGTGACCTACTAACAACCAACCAAAACACCCAGCAACCATCCCAAATACCCAATACCCTAGCAACCACCAAAACACCCTAGCAACCCACCAGCAACAATTCTGAACACCCTAGAACCATCCAATCACTCTAGCAACCAACCTGAATACACAATTCCCTAGCAATCACCCCAAATATGCTAGTAACTCCCTAACAACCACCCAGAAAACACTAGCAACCGTAAAGAAACAACTCAGCATTTGTCAGCAACTTTTGCACCAATGGCATTTCTGTAATAAACTGTAAAAATTCCAGTCTAGTCTGTAATTTGTAAAGCAGCTGTTGAACAGCACTTATTGAAGTAATGAGCTGTACCGCTATTTGCTGCTTCATCTGAGAGCAGTTAAAAAATGAACAGGTTCTGTTAACAGCTTGCCAACTGTTTGCGTTTAAATACTCAATAGCACACATATATAGAACACAAATACTCAAATGGATCGAGGAACTCAGAATGTGGAAAAGAATGAATCCAGGGACACCAGACCAATGAAATCATCGCTGTCTGCTGTTCTGTCCTGGCTGTCATGTCAAGCTGTCATACTGATGATTTAACTCATCTACTCCCCTCATATGTGTGCGAGTGTGAGTGTGTGCGCAAACATCGCTGCAATTCCCCACAGTGGAGCCTGAAAACTCACCACCTGCCTGTCAAACCGAATCCAATCTCCGCATTCCAGAACGGTAGAGTTGGGCTAGGAAAAAAAGCACTTAATCCATTTACTGCAGTGTAACAGCATCTCATCCATCAGCTCCTAGCTGCCAATGGGAAGACCGCACCAATCCCAAGCCAGATTCAGGGAAAAAAGAAGAGAGAGAAAGAGAGAGATCCATCTTGACTAGTGTAAGAACAGCCTGCAGTTCTCGGGACACACCTGTACACACACTTGTACATCGATGTGATCGATGGCTGCTGTAGTCCAGGCAAATGTTACCGTTCATCACACATGGTGGCCATGCTAGCACTAAAGCATTCACATCGAGTCACCTTTGAACAATAACGGACACGCTTAATTACCTCATAGAGTCACATCAGAGAGCCTGCAAATGTGCTAATTTATGCCCCGCTCCAAAGTGCTTGACATCTACAATTCATTAAAGGCTATATTTACGAGGTCACAGATTCTTGTAAGTCATCATAAAATATGCACAGTGTCAGAGATGTGGTATGGTGGGTAGTGCACATGCTCCCACACATCACACTTCGCCGATTATTATGTAGGCTCTTGATCCTGTTTCCCCATCGCTTCCTGTGTCCTTTCCTACCACTATCTTTAGGAATAGTTAAAAAAAAACATACAAATTTTGTCTGCATTTACTCATCCTCATGTTGGTTCAACCCCCAAAAGGTCCAGGGATCAGATTTGCACAACAAAGGCATCTTATTTGAATATAATAGAAAAAGTTTGTACATTTTATATAAAAATGCCTTGGCTTTGCCTTAACAAGAAAACTGAATACAGATTATGCTGCTTAATATTTTTGTGAAAATTAAGAATTTTTTTTCTTTAGTTCAAAAGAAAAGTATTTATTTAAAATAAAAATATTTGGTAACATTTTAAATGTCTTTAATGTCATTTTTGATCTATTTAATCTGTTCATGTTTAATAAAACTATTAAGTTCTACTAAGGGCATAGTTCAACGAAAACTGAAAATTCTGTCATTAATTACTCAACCTTATGTCGTTCCAATCCTGTAAGACCTACGTTCATCTTCGGAACACAAATTAAGATATTTTTTGACTCTGCATAGACAGCAATGCAACTACAAATGTAACTTACTTTCCATGTCAGTCTTAATTGTGTGTTAACAACAGTACGCTATTTTCGTTTTCTTTGTTCACAAAACTAGCTTTATAAAATTATGAATGAACCACTGATGTCACATAAGAATTTCAACAATGTCCTTACTACCTTTCTGGGCCTTGAATGTGGTAGTTGCATTGCTGTCTATGAAAGGTCAGAAATCTCTTGGATTTCATCAAAATTATCTTAATTTGTGTTCAGAAGTTTGTCTTGCAGATCTGGAACGATCAGTAATTGACAAAAGAATTAAAATTTTTGGGTGAACTATCCCTTTAAGTTATTACTTACCTCAATCCTTTCGTTGTTTGTCAAAGTTTAATTTAAATTAAATTAAGCAGCACAGCTTTTTTACCATGGATAATAATAAGAAATGTTTCTTTAGCACAAAATCAGCATGTTAGAATGATTTCTGAAGGATCATGTGACACTGAAGACTGGAATAATAGCTTGTTTTTTAAGTGTACTCCTGGAGCTCAAAAGCATCAATACTCTTTTCACTTTTATTGTATTGAAAAGAGCAGTGTGAACATTCCATCAAACATCTCTTTTGTCTCTTACAAGTTCTCATCTCTTACAAGTTCATAACAACTTGAGGGAGAGTAAATCATGACAGAATGTTCATTTTTGAATCTCCTTAATAAGCTGAATAGAGTGTATTTTTATTGGGCAAAGTGACTCCTGGAAAACCACAGTCCACCTGTGATAATTCAGCTGGTCTGATGCAGCCATGCCTCTCTGCCAGAGGGGAATGCTAACAATTAGCCCCGGAGCTTGGCATGGATGTCTGGGGAGAGAGCCAGCAATTAGACCGAGGGAGAGGCATCCCAGCCAGGGGAGAGATCCAGTGATGAGGCCTTGAGTTTGGCAAGCGGGAGAGTGCTACATTACTGCTTGATGTCACACGGCGGCTCAAGCCAGAGGGGCGGAAACTGGCACGTACTTTTATGCGCTCTCACATACACCCAAACAGCACAAATTCCAAACAGAAGAGCTGATTCACAGGCCAGAGCAGGACATCGGGGATGTGAATGTGTGTGCGAGAGATGGGGAGGTTAATAGAAACTTTATGAATGTGGATTTCAGGTTTGAGCACCTAAAAGCTCTTCTGCCCTGGGAAAACGCCATGACAAACCTTTCAGCATTAGTGCATACGATGCCATCAGTGTCAACGTACTTGGCCCATCTTTCTCTTCTCTCTCTGGCTGTCCCAGACTCTATGAAAGCATAAAAAACTGAAGGAAGAGTTACTCAAACTGACGTGTATGTCATTAATGTAAATTTTTCTCATCAGTGGCCGTAACTAACACAGACCATTGCACAAGGTCAGATTAAAAAGACGGCCCCTCCATTTGGTTGAAATATTACAACAACAGCGAAAGAGACAGTGCAGGGCGCCCGGCATCCATCCCGAACCATTTTCATATTTCAGTCGATTCTCATTATGTGACATTTGTCCCGAAACTTCAGAAGCGTGGCAGCTGCGACGTCCATGCTTCTTGAACATCCCTACTGAAATGTGAGACAATTTGAGGACCTGCCAATCGGAGCCCGGCTCTGCTTCTTGCATACTCTTAAAGTCAGCGTGAAAAACTCATGTGAGGGTACATACTGGTGGCATCTATTTCGCCAGAGGAGACATGTGCGTCGAGTGTGACTTATCTGTCTCTGTCAGGATGACAACAAAGGACCTGAAACTATGCAAAATATCCCAAACAGCAGTGCTGGGGAAGCTACTTTGAAAACGTAGCTTGTCAGGCTACAAGCAAGTCATGATTTAAAGCAGTTCAACTACAGAGTTTGCTACTCTACCAGCTACTAACAAAAAGTAAGTGTATACTGAATTGAAATATAACAGAATTATATTTAGTAAAAATTATTGTAGTATTTTGTATATTGCTACAAAAAAAGTGATGCATACAGAATATATCTGTGCAGAAACTTGATTGAATCTATGAATCACATTATTCATTTGTGCATTAGAATCTAAATGAACTTCCCAGTACTTTATTTAAGAGTGAGTGGATATTTAAGGTTCAAAAACACAAAGATTTCAAAATGATGTAAATTAAATTAAATTAAATTAAATTAAATTAAATTAAATTAAATTAAATTAAATTAAATTAAATTAAATTAAATTAAATTAAATTAAATTAAATTAAATTAAATTAAATTAAATTAAATCAAATTAAATAAATTTCAGTTTTTTTTTTCTTAATCCCCACAAAAATACTAAAAGTTTATATAGTTTTTATTTTAATCCCCGCAAAAAAAAAGAAAAAAAAAACTATATATATATATATATATATATATATATATATAGAATCTAAAAATGTTTAATTAACAAATGTTTAACTTAAGTATAAAAATAGTTCAAATTTATTAGAGGCATTCTCTGTTTTTTATTATTATTTATGAACAGCTATAATGATAGTCATCATTGATTTGTACCTCAGTTTTTAGCTGTAAACCAGCATTTGCAATACTTTTTTAACATATTTTAGAAAAGCAATTTTAGCAATTTTGTCTCATTACTGTCTAATGAAAAAAACTAGCAAGTAGATTCACTATTATATTTAGTCATCCCCACACACATATTATTGAAGCCAAGCGTAAACTCTCTTTTCCTTCTCTCAGACTGCAGTTGCAAGCATATCAGTGCTTGGAAGTTGACTTAGTGGAAAAGCAACTGTGAGTTGGTTAATAAGCTTAATGGCTAAGCGTGTCGCATCCTGACCAGCTCATGTGCAGAAGAGTGCAAGAGCACAAGCTACTTTATAACGGTAAGCCTTTTAATGCCTCTTCACCACAATGGCCTCCTTTAGCAAGCAGGATAAAAGCCAGTACGCTGTGTGAATGAGTAAACAGCTGAATATATCAAGATATGGACAGCCCCACTGTGGCATGTGTCTTTGTGCTGTTAGCAGCAGGGGACACGCGGGATGGATGTTTGGCTAACATGAGCTGAGACAAATGCATAACAAATGGGTGATGGGAAGAGAGACAGAGCAAAAAGTGAATTCTCTTCTTTGTTTTCTTACAGTGCCCATGGGTTTAACGCAAGCTTCATGCTGCGATCTGAGAATGCTTCACGTCAAGACTTCAACACACTTTGTTTCAACACAAGCTTTATACGCCACTATGACCTCTGCATGAAAACTGCAATTTTAACAGGATGCTAGATAGCAAGAAAGCAAGAAGTGTGAACAGTAAATAAAAACAAAAACAAAAAAAACGTACAATTATCATCGGCTGCGTTCTGAAAGCTCAGCAGCAACTAGGGTTAAAGTTGAGACTGTTTGAATTTTGAGTGATGCATTTCAACGCTTGACCTGTAAGTTACCGTAGACAGTTTGTTCAGTGCACTGACTAAAAAAAAGAAATCTTAAATGTTTTTGTCTAATTTTCCCGTAAAAACTAATTCTTTTTTACTTGAGAAGCAACATTGCAAAAAATATTAATACTTGTTTCCAGAGTTTGTATACTATAAATATTTGGGATCAGTGACATTTTTTGATGCAGTAAAAAAAAAAGAGTAATATTGTGAAATATTATTAAAATCCTTTCAGAGATCATTCTATTATCATAAAACATTTCCATTATCAATGTTGAAAAATGTTACTATTTTTGTGGAAAGCAAGATATATTTTTTATGATTCTTTAATGAATAGAAAGTAATTAGAAAATAGAAATCTATTGTAACATTACAAATTTTTTTTTTACATTTGATCAATGCATCCTTTACATTCTTGAAGGGAAAGTTCACCCAAAAATGAAAATTTGATGTTTATCTGCTTACCCCCAGGGCATTCAAGATGTACAGTAGGTGACTTTGTTTCTTCAGTAGACTTATAAGTGCATTACCGCCACCTATCTCTCAAGAGGACCATTGACACTCTTAATTGAAATTGTAGATCGAGTATCAATGGTCCATTTGAGAGATAGGTTGCGGTAATGCACTTATAAGTCTGCGATCCGCGTAAAGCAAGAAGAAGAAGGTGCCTCAAAATGATATAAATACTGTTCAGTTTTCTCCACAGACTGATTGTTTTGTATCTTTACATATTAATGTATCGTCACAAGCCGCAGGGTTTATTTTTTGTTTTGTTTTGTGTATGTGTTTTTTTTTGTTTGTTTTTTTATGTTTTAGCCGTGATTCCCATCCACTTGCATCATATGACTAACAGACTGCAATGGTTTGTTTTAAAAATCTCAGTTTGTGTTCTTCTGAAGAAACAAACTCACCTACATTCTGGACACCCTGGGGGTAAGCAGATAAATATCACAATATAATTTTAGTGTGATTATTTATTTTAATAAAAGTATTAGTTCCTTGAAAAAATCTCACTGACCCCAAAATTTTCCAAAGGTAGTGAATCTTTACTTTCTTTTGACTTTTTATATTTAACTTGTTTATACTTAAAAAAAACAAGCGAAAAAGTCTGCCAGTGTAGTAGTCATGCAATGTTGCTTCTAAAGTGAACATATATTGTTTTGTGGGTTTTATATAGTTTTACTATTTAAAAAAAGATTATTTACATTATTTACAATCTTGGGAAAATAAATAGCGTGAAAGGACCTTTATAATGTGTGTGATTGTTCGTGTGGGAATGCTAAATCAGAAGGACATGGCCAAAAGACTCTAACACCAATCAGTATGAGGGTGAATAACTCACAGATGCCAGATTCAGAGAGCGGTTCTGCCCTTCTGGTAACCCCACGGCTCTGCCAAGAGCAGCTATAGGTCACCGTGTTCCAGCCAGAGACCTGGACTCAGGGGGAGAGAGACGCCGAGACACTGCAGCCAACCATCCAGTCTCCTGGTCACTCGTTTAACCACCTGCCAACTCCAACACAGCTGCTGCATGACCAAACAAGAACTCACATTATTAGGTTCTTCAAAGAAAGCATCAGCAGCGCCTGAAGGCAATAACAACACATGCATCACCATTTTGCTTTCGATAAACCTTCCTCCCCGCTGTTCTCCTTTGGCGCTACCTTTGAGGAGCAAACTCAGTGATGTGTGACCGGAGATGATGAGACAGAGCGTTCCTACAGTCAGCCCTTGGACTTTGTTTTTCCCAAAGGAAAAAAAACTGTATTGCAATGCAAAAAAATAAGTTTCTTAATCTGTGTTTTTGGCCAGTTAAAACATCCTTTTAGAATTGAATTAACAAGGCATGTTTTAATAGTTAAATAGTTTATTTTTCTTACCCCATTATTTTTTCTTGTTTAAAGCATTGTTTTGGCATAATATTTGTTGCACTGCAAAAGATCATTTTCATAATCAGTCATTTTGTTTTGTTTTCCAGTTACAATGGCTAAATGTTTTAAAATTGAATAAGACATTAAGACTTGTTTTCTGAGAATAAAACTTGAATTAAGTTTACTTTTCTTATCCCATTGACAGTTTTTGTTTTTTTCTTCTAAGCATAAATCTAAAAAGTTTGTGCATGAAAAAGAAATAATTAAATCCTCTGAAAACAAGTCTTGTTAACTCAGGCTTGCTGCTGAATTTAATTTTCTTGTTTCAAGGGGGGATTTACTGGAATTTAAGACACATAAGTTGGTCCAAACCTTTATGAATTTCTTTGAAGAATGTGCACATGGGTAATGGAACGGTAGCCATTTACTTTATTGTTTTCCCTGCCTACTTCAATTTTTTTTTCCCATACTTTGGAATTGAGTGGCTACCAGCAAATGTTTGGTTACCCACATTCTTCAAAATATCTAAAGAATTTCATACAGTTTTAGAACAACTTGAGGGTGAGTAAATGAACTATACCGTCAAGTATCAGCTGTCTCAATTGTTTCTCCTGGAAAGCAAGGTCAAGTGATGATACTAGGTGCCCACAAACATAATATAATATGATATGATATGATATGATATGATATGATATAATATATAAGGAAAATCATGCAAACCATGTCAGAATTTGACTGAGTTTGATTCTTTTGATTGCCTGTTAACTTCAAGTATACATTCCATTGTTCTCAAAGCCCAGATCTAACCTGTCCACCATGTGAAGATGCATAATGAGGCGAGATCTGAATCATGTGATCGCCTCAGCATGTTTGGCATCCCCAGAGCATTTGATTATAGCGCACGGAGAGAAAGACAGGACTAATTGCTGCATTTCCAGCCCCCCTGTGCTGTCGGCGTGCTGAGCTGTTCAATGCCACCCTCTGCAGTAGTGCATTTCGGGATATCATTTTGACTGGCTCCTACCCCTCCCTAATCCTATGACCGGAGGGTGATTTTAATAATACAACACTGACTGGTCATAGAGATCAAGAATCTCAACGAGGGTGGACAGATGCCATACCTCACATCCAACTACTATATCTCAGAGAGCATCCTCGTTTGCCCCGCCTACTTCAACGCCACCCTGATTGTCATGGAAATGATCCAGATGCGACCCTCACACTCTCGGTCATGGCCATTAGCTGATCGCGGGCCCTCGGAGAAGGAACCCTGGTGATTTGATAGCCATTAAACTTGAACCAAAGCCATTGAACTTTGACCACCCATCGTTCTGGTCCCATCACAAATCATTTGTATGTAATTAGCAGCCAAGAACGGTTGTGTTTCTCCAGGCTGGTTTACAACACTAACTGTTGGGTTCACTTCAAATTTAAATTATTTACTCGTCCTCGTCTCATTCCAATCCTCAGTTACTGACTTTCCTCTATGTTTTGAAGAATTTACTGCTCAACTGTCAACAATTATTAAATGTGGTAACTGGAACTGGTAAAAATAGACAATAGATTTTAAAATTTTGCTTATAACTTATAAAGCCCTGAAGGGTTTAGCACCTCAGTATTGAATGAGCTCCTGTTACATTATAATCCTCCACGTCCGCTGTGTTCTCAAAACTCAGGCAATTTGATAATACCTAGAATGTCAAAATCAACTGTGGGTGGCAGATCCTTTTCCTATTTGGCACCTAAACTCTGGAAAAACCTACCTAACATTGTTAACATTGGCAGACCCACTCTTGCAGTTTAAATCTAGATTAAAGATCCATCTCTTTAACCTGGTTTACACATAACGTACTAATATGCTTTTAATATCCAAATCCGTTAAAGGATTTTTAGGCTGCATTAATTAGGTAAACCGGAACCGGGAACACTTCCCATAACACCCGATGTACTTGCTACATCATTAGAAGAATGGCATCTACGCTAATATTAGTCTGTTTCTCTCTTATTCCGAGGTCACTGTAGCCACCAGATCCAGTCTGTATCCAGATCAGAGGGTCACTGCAGTCACCCGGATCCAGTACGTATCCAGACCAGATGGTGGATCAGCACCTAGAAAGGACCTCTACATCCCTGAAAGACAGCGGAGACCAGGACAACTAGAGCCCCAGATACAGATCCCCTGTAAAGACCTTGTCTCAGAGGAGCACCAGGACAAGACCACATGAAACAGATGATTCTTCTGCACTTCTGCAATTCACAATCTGACTTTGCTGCAGCCTGGAATTGAACTGCTGGTTTCGTCTGGTCAGAGGAGAACTGGCCCATCGCCTCTGGCTTGCTTAGTTGGGGACACTTCATTTACAGTGATATCATTGACTTGATTGCAAATGATTGCACACACACTATTTAAACTGAACAGAGATGACATCACTGAATTCAGTGATGAACTACCTTTAACTGTCATTTTGCATTATTGACACACTGTTTTTCTAATGAATATTGTTCAGTTGCTTTGATGCAATGTATTTTGTATATCTTATATGGTTCCATAAATAAATAAATACAATTGCAAGGTTTCTTTACACTCTTAAAAATAAAGGTTCTATAGGGGTTTTCATGGAAATGCTATAGAAGACATTTTTGGAACCTTTCATTAAACAGTTCTTATTAAAAACAAACAAAAAAATCTTAATGTGAAGAACTTTTTTAATGATCTAAAGAACCTTTTTCTAATTATGCAATTGAAAGGTTCCATGAATGTTAAAGGTTCTTCGGGTAACCATCAATGCTTAGAAAAACAAAAAAAAACTTTTTTGGAATCTTTATTTTTAAGAATGATGGAATGATAGATGGAAAATATAGTCTTTATTCTTCAATGTATATTCTTTTGTGTTCTACAGAAAAAGGAAGTCATACAGCCAAGACATGAAAGAAATAAGTTCTATACGTAGACTATTTTAGCTGTCTTCTTTTAGCTTATTAACCAATATTGCTGTACCTGATTAGCTGAATGAGATCTGATGGCCTTTGCAAAACCGAAGGCATTTCACAGTAGGCCTATGTCTCGTGGTGTAATGTTTTTCTTCTCTTCACTTCAGATGATTAATGCACTGACTTGTTTAGCCTGGCCGCAGTCTCATGCTGAAAGGAACATCAATAAACATTTCAAGTGATCGATTGGCAGCATTTTCATGTAGATTACACAGTCAAATGTTAATCTATGTTTGTTGTGTATGATTGATCTCTAACTGAGGCAAGACACCCACTTTTCATTTCTGAAGTGCCCACATCTTGGACAGTCACTGGTTTGATGCTCAAGGTGGTGGACCTGCTCAGCATGGCAAACCATGAGCCAGGTCTCGATATCTCTCTTTCAGATTTTTACTCGCTCTTTCCTTCGCACTCCCTCTCCCTCCTGCTATTCTCCTGTTGAGAGAGGTACTGTGAAGCAGTTGTGCTCAGTCACAGGCGAGTGGCTGCATTGTCTCTCCCTCTATTACCATTCATCTCACTGCAATCCTCCCTGCTCTGCCCAAAACACACAGCTTAGTGCTGTCCCTTCCACCACGGCAGGGGGGCCACGCAAAGTAAGTCTCAGCCTCTTGAGCCTCGTCGAGCTTGAATAAGCATGGATAAGCCGAAGAGGCAGACCGTGGACCACCTGGAGCAGCACACTACGCATACACTCAGTGATGGAGACTGGTTGGGAGAGGTGGATACGGTTTGTTGCTTACATGACAGCGTCAGACCAAGTTTATGCTCTGCAGCTTGGTGGACATGCAACTCAGAGGGCAACCAGCCCTTCAGAATGGCCAGATGGGCACTTTCGTCAGTCAGGCCTGATTGGGTGTTTTCAGCACGGATTTCAAGTGCATTCCCAGTCTTCTTGTGAATATGAATCATCGGTGCAAAAAAAAAAAAAAAAATAAAAAAAATTATATATATATATTCCTTCTTAATCTTTAGTAATGTCCACTTTTCATGATCCAATACATTCTTGATGAATAAAACTAACACTCATCCTACATTTGTTCATTGCACAGAAAATATTTTTTAGTAAAAACATCTAAACATCCTAAGTAAAAGAAAAATCAAGCTGAGAAACAAAATGTGAATATTGAAATGAATAAAAAAAAAAAAAAAAAGATGAAAACCAGGATGAAGACGAGGAAGCTGACTCCAGAAGAAAAGCAAGCAATTTGGACGCTAAAAGAAAAGAGGAAGTCAATTGGAAAAACAAAGAGCATGGAGAAATCAAGAGTTTGGAAACTACCGGCAACATCAGCCACCAAAAAACGACCTGATCAGCTGAGAAAAACAACAGTAGTTGATGACAGACAAATCATAAAAGCTGTAAAAATAAACCCTAAAATACATGTCTGTAAAATCACCAACAACCTCCAGAAAGCTGGGGTGATGCTCTGTCAATCTACAGTCCACAGGAGAATTTGACACAGAATTACAGAAGCTACACAGCAAGATGCAAACCTCTGATCAGCAACAAAAATCAGGGCCGCAGCTGGGGTTAGCGGGGCCCCCGTGCAGGTTGTATCAGTGGGCCCTGTTTGAAATTGTTTAATTTGTATGTTCGTTCTATTTATTTATTTGTGCTATTTGCACAATGTTTAGGTTTTTTCAAGTTTGTAGGTGTACAGGTACAGAAACCGAATAATTAAATGTAAAATAGCACTGCATAGTCTTCACTGTAAAAATTAAATATACAGTCAAACCAAAATTTAAACAGACACCTTCAACATTTCTCTCATTATCACAGTTTATTTGCTATAGTTTAGAAAATGGTAATAAAATATGACAAGAACTCAGAGATAAACTGTCAGAACAAATTAATCTTGATAATGTCAGATAAATTTGATAAATGTATATAATGGATTACAATCAACCGAAACTTCAGACAACTGTTAGTATGACAATATTTACACAACTATCAATACTTTGTTGACCAATTACCAAGCAATGCTTAATTTTGTTCAGTCTGTGGTGTGAAAAGGTTGCATTAGCAATTCAGAAAAAATCACATAAGCAAAACATAGTGAGGTCAAAGTGTCTTAATAATAATTTTTATTATTATTATAATTATTATTATCATTTATCAATTTTGCTAGTAGTCCACTGTATGAAGAATTTTGGGGTATGTCACAGTTAGCTTTATTTTGCTATACTGACTTACATAAATGAATTATAGTTTCCTGCACCTATATGTGTATATATATATATATATATATATATATATATATATATATATATGTATGTATATGTATATATATATATATATATATGTATATATATATATACACACATATATATATATATATATAGAGCACAGCACTAGTTCAGTCAGGCCATGGAGGCATAGGATGTGACCAGCTGATGCGGTCAGCTGTCAAATCGCTCCAATCACTACCACTCTCCTATAAGACACGGGACATATATACATGGCACTACTGCTCGGTAAGTATGCTCAATGGCTTACAACCCTCCCTCCCTCCCTCCCCATTATAAGCATGAGCATATTACCGTGCACCTTCTGGTTGTCGTCTCTTCGTTTCAGATCACTAAGGCTTTCAAATCTTGGCGGGCATGGACCTCACTGCTGAGAAGACACTCATCCTCATAACCAGGCTACAGGATATATATCCCACTGCTACATCTACATGATTATCACTGTTTGCTTTAAAGACATTATTAAGAGTCTTAATTGTCATGTATTTCTAAGCTGATGTTTCCGGGGGGTTAGTGTTTAAAGCTCTTGTATGTTCAATTATTTCGGGAGCAAGAACCCCCATAAGGAACCATACCGCCAAAGATAAATTATGTTCAATAAACTCAAGTAACTTGCCAAAGTGGTTCCTGTCTGAAATATATATTATATCTGGTGTCTGAATAATTGTTGGTTTGACTGTGCATTAAGTCTTGTTAAAACTACAACGTAATTCAGTCAAGAGCAGTGATTTGTCAGTACAAGAGTTAAAAGAGGCAAATTCTGAGACTCTCTGCATGAGCCCTGAACACCAGAACCCCGTGGGTGCTGAATTGGGCTCTTTCACATCCTTTTCTATTTGTTTAAACTTGTGATTTGTATTTGTTCGTTCAGGTGCAGGAGGACGCGAACTTCCTGAAGGAGAGCTCGGTTCGGTGTTGTTGAGTGTGCGACGCGGCTCTCTGCGTGCGCACCAAACACTGCGTGCGAGTAACCAGCTACTCAGTTGAGCTTTTCCTTGTCTTGTGTTTGAATGCTTTAAACTCTTTTGAATGTTTAAATTGGCAAGTGGCAAGACTTAAAAACACTTGAAAATTATAAGCTTTCGTTACGACACGCAGCAGTGGCCTGTCAACTGTCCTAATTGTCTTTTTAGGCCTGCCTCAGCCAGACAGTTGAGATCGCCAGGGGCCCCTATAATCATCACCACCTTTCACCCCACTAGCTACGGCCCTGCCAAACATAGAAAGGCAAGATTCTTGACAAATGTGAGCCAGTAGAGTTTTGGAACCGAGTTGATGGATCGATGAGACAAAGATGAATCTTTATCTAAGTGATTGGAAAGAAAAAGTATTGAGAAAAAAGGGAACTACAAATGATCCAAGGTTACAAAATCCTCTTGGCTACCAATATTCACGAATATGCCATCAAACTCATTAGAAAACACTTCATATTGGATCAGGACAATGACCCAAAACACCCTGCTAGTTCAGTCAAGGATTTTATCACGGCAAAGAAATGTAAAGTCTTAGATTGCCCAAATCAATCTCCAGATTTAAATCTGATTGAACATTAATTTCACCAGCTGAAGAGGAGACTAAAGACAGAAGCTCCCCAAAACAAGAAACAGTTGGAACTGAAATGGCTGCATTAAAGGCTGGAGAAAAGACCAAGAGTCTGGTGATGTCTATGGGTCGCAGACTCACTGCTCTGATTGCATTCAAGGGATCTGCATCTAAATATTGCACATGCTTGCCGACGGCCCGTAAGGATCTGCAGACGGCATTCCGTAAAGGAGAATCTTCGCCCGCTTGCACGTGACGTTATCTCCCAGCAGTCTGGCCTCAACACATTACGTGTTGCTTTGATCAACACTAGATCGCTAACTAACAAAACTTTCATTTTGAAAGATTTTTTTATTTCTCACTCTTTGGATTTTCTTTTGTTGACGGAAACCTGGGTTAAACCAGGTGACAACAGTGCCTTTACAGAGCTCCTCCCACCTCGGTGCTGTTTTTTCAGCTCCCCGCGAGTGTCGGGGTGGGGAGGAGGCGTGGCTACTGTTTTTAAAGACAATTTTAAATGTGGACTTTTATCTATAAATGATTATTTTTCTTTTGAGATACAGCTATTTTTAAGTGAGTTTACACTCCCTGTTTTGTGTGCTGTTGTTTATCGTCCACCTAAATACAACAAGAATTTTATTCAAGAGTTTTCCGAATTTTTAGCTGATGTTGTCCCAAAGTATGACCAACTTTTTATTTGTGGTGATTTTAATATCCATGTTTGTTGTCCGTCTGATCAGTTTGCCACTGATTTTAAACGAATTTTGTCATCTTTCCATTTGCATCAATTGGTGGATCGACCCACACATCTTATTGGACACACTTTGGACCTTATTATTTCTCATGGGCTCTCTATCTCCCTTACTGAAATATCTGAGACTGCTATCTCAGATCATTTCCCCATTATTGTTGAATTCCCAATCCCGTCCTCAATAGCTAGCAGGTCTATTGCTTCGCCATGTTATCGTCGTATTCTCACTCCCTCAACAGCTGAAGAATTTTCTGCTGCTTTTATGGACTCTGAACTTTATGCCTTTAGTGAGTCTGTCTCTTCTATATGCTCTGATGGCCTGCTTTCATCTTTTAATTCCACCTGTTCTAAAATTTTAGACGTTATTGCTCCTTACAAACACCGATCTCCTAAATTAAGAGCAGATCCCTGGATTAATGATGCCACCCGAACCCTTAGGCAGCGTTGTAGACTGGCAGAGAGGAGATGGAAGAAAAACAAATTACATGTGTCTTTGGAAATATTAAGGGGCTGTCTTTTTGATTATCAAAGGGCTGTAAAGGAGGCAAAATCTAAATATTTGTCAAATATCATCACTAATAGTGGCCATTGTCCAAGGGTGATGTTTAATAGAATTAATTCTGTCATAAACCCACATACTTGTTCTCCGACAGATGCCTCAGTCTCCACTTGTGAGAATTTTCTTCACTTTTTATTAATAAAGTGGAGTCTGGAGTCACGACAAATAGTTCCGAAACTGATTCAGTTGCCGCTGCAGCCCATTCTGCTGTGTTTGAACAGTTTGAACCAGTCTCACTATCATTTTTTAATGAAGTAGTGCAAAAGATGAAAATTACAAACTGCCCCTTGGACTTTGTTCCAACTAAATTGTTAAAAGAAGTTATTACCACAGTTGGGCCTTTCCTGTTGGTTTTTATTAATAAATGTCTTAGCTCAGGATCTGTCCCTGCTGTGTTCAAACACGCTGTGGTTAGGCCTTTTCTTAAAAAACCAAACCTGGATCCTTCAGTTTTGTCTAATTTCAGACCAGTTTCTCACCTGCTTTTTCTCTCAAAAGTGTTAGAAAAAGTTGTTTTTGTACAATTACAATCTTTTTTAGAAAATAACTCTTTGAGAAATTTCAATCAGGATTTAGATCGCGACATAGTACTGAGTCTGCACTTTTAAAGGTGCACAACGATATTGCCCGGTTTGTTGATGTCAAGAGCCCTGTTATTTTAGTGCTCCTCGATTTCACGGCTGCCTTTGATACAGTGGACCATGCAATCCTTCCGTCTCGCCTTAATCACTATGTTGGCATTAAGGGTACTGCGTTTCAGTGGTTCTCGTCATATTTGACTGACAGAACCTTTTCTGTAGTGATTGAAAACTCATCCTCCTCTACTACTTCTCTCTCCTGTGGGGTGCCACAAGGCTCTATTCTCGAACCGGTTTTATTTTCACTCTACATGCTGCCTCTTGGGTCCATCATAGCCAGGCATAACATAGCTTATCACTGCTATGCTGATGATTTGCAAATTTATTTGCCTATGAGTCCAACAAACACTGATGCACTAGGGTCGCTAATTGATTGCATTGATGACATTAAATTATGGTTAGAGCAAAATTTCCTCAAATTGAATGAAGATAAGACTAAATATATTTTATTTGGTGAATCTGCAACCACTGACCCTAATATGCTAATTTCGAAGCTTAAACCGACTATCAGAAATCTTGGTGTGACTTTTGATAGTAGCCTGAAATTCGATAAACAAATTGACAGTGTGGTGAAAGCTGTTTTTTTTCAGCTACGTCTATTGGCCAAGGTCAAACCATTTTTAAATTGTTCGGACCTTGAGAAAGTTATTCATGCTTTTATTAGTTCAAGACTAGATTACTGTAATGCGCTTTATGTCGGAGTCTCACAGTCATCACTCAGGCGCCTTCAGCTGGTACAGAATGCAGCAGCCCGTCTTCTAACTAACACACGTAAACGTGAGCATATTACTCCAATTCTTTCTTCGCTCCACTGGCTTCCAGTTTCTTTTAGAGTTGATTTTAAGATTTTATTGTTTGTTTTTAAAGCTCTCAATGGCCTCGCACCACCGTACATAACTGAGATGTTAACTTTGCGTCAATCAAACAGGGCTCTTAGATCAACAAATCAACTTTTGCTGGAAGTCCCAAGGACAAGGTACAGACTCTGGGGTGACCGGGCTTTTTCTGTAGCGGGGCCAAGCCTCTGGAACAAGCTACCCGCTGATTTACGTACAATCACTGACTTGGGCCTCTTTAAGGCTAAGCTCAAGACTTATTTATTTAGACTGTCTTTTAATTTATAGCAGTTGTTGTGGCATTCTTTGTGGCATAATTTTTTTTTTTTTTAATATACTGTTTTGTGTCATTATATATTTTGTTATTATTTTTATTTTATATTTCCTGAAAAGCACTTTGGTTCACTTTGAGTGTTGTAAAGGGCTGTATAAATAAAGGTTAATTGATTGATTGATTAGCTTTTAATATTTGACATCTGCCTTAAATTCAACTGTTCCAATACTTATACTCACATCAGATAGTGGGATGAAGTCTAAAAGTGCTGTCCTTTTATTTGGTAAAACGTATGTGTCGAAAGACCTAATAATAAAATGTGACATTCTATAGTTTTGTCGCATATTCATCTTTTAATCATATTTGCAAATGTCTTGACTCCACAGCAGAAAAAGCTATTTTGTTTTTACTATTACAATACTTATGGAGGGCACTGTATATATATATATATATATATATATATATATATATATATATATACACACAATGCAAGTTTATGTTTTTCCTCTCAAAATGTTAATATTAAAATAATTAATATAAATATATAAATATATATATATATATATATATATATATATATATATATATATATATATATATATACACACACACAAATACTGTACATATATTAAACTATACATAATTCTATATACATACACACACACACTACAAATTGGTTAAATTTATTACATTTATTTTCTTGACGTCTTGACAATCTTACACAATGTAGATCAAAAATTATGAATATTCATATAAGATTCCATTATAAATATAAATTTATAATATATTTAAATATATATACAGAAATGATACATAATAAATCAGTGGGGGGGGGTACTGATAAAAAATTTTTATATAAAAAATATATCAGATTATGGAAGTAATTGTAATTTTTTGTTTGTGAACATGAACACCAGACGAATCATTGCAAAGCCACAATCCTCTTCCACTGACCTTTGCCCATAGCCTCTCTCCCAAAGCTCCTCATTCTCAAAAGCCTGCTATTGAGGTTAAACATCATGAAATGGGTTAGCACAAGGCAGCCCCGGTCAGTGTGAAAATGGATAAACAGTGTATTCAGATCGGTGACCAGTAGCATTGGTACCCCATAAATCCAGAATGTGTCTTGCTGGGCAAATGCATTGGGAGTGATGAGCTGCATGATTTAGTACGCCCGCTCTGCTCTCTCGCACACAGACGCAGAGCTCTTTTCATAAGCCCGAACGGTTGACATGATTCATGGCTCTAGTCCCAGCTGTTCCACGAGCAGCATAGGCCAGCCACTGCTGGGTTTGCTGGTTTATTCATGCTGTCTGATGTATTAATGACAACCTGCAAACTGCAAAACACTTGATCAACATCCTCACTGGCCAAATGTACGTTTTAACAGCTTACAGATTGATAGGGTTTTGACGTGCAATTGAGTTAGAATGTATCTGTTGGAAAGCTCTGCATGACTAATTGCTTGTCGTGAGGCCAGGTTTTTAATGTCACGAATCCACACCTGTGGCATACAAGAACACAGTCACGCTGGTATAGTGTGTTACATGATGATGGCTGAGCATATTGTATAAATGCTACCATTTGATTTTTTTCTTCATTTTATAAAGCCAAAATGCTCGGATCCAGCATCCAAAACAACATGTGTGCTGGTCATATGAATATGGTTGTTTTGGGTGTTTTTGAGGATATTCTTCATGGTAACTAGGTGGTTAAATAGTAATCGAATTAAAATGAACCCACTTCAAAATGCTATTCTGGTCCTACTAGGCTGGTTTCAATGGCTTTTGTTTCATGGTCTATGAAACTTCGTACCCATTTTATACAACAAACTGCATCATTTTGAGATATTATTCAAGCTTTTAACACAAGTTTTAACAGTATTTTAACTGATTTTAAAGTATAAGTAATAGTAATGAGCAAATGGCACTAAAATATGCTTTATGTGGATTACAATAACTCACTTTTGAATACTGTAAAATATGATATCATGAAATGCTTAAACACTATGAACTCCTTTTCTTTGGATATACTACCATAACAGATAAATAATTTGTCTTGAGTGGATCTCTCAGGCACAGAGCTGTGTGAGAACCCTTTGTTAACCTCTGAAAATGGTGTCTTGTCTACATAATTCACTATTCTATCAAGTTTCCTCTGTAAGTAGAAAACTGTATCAACTGTGTCAAGACCGACAAAGCAGGGAGAAGATCATATTTATGAGCTTATAAGAGTTTCTAACCTCATTTAAAGACCTCCTGAGACATGTGAGTGCATCCAAGCCCCTAAAAAATCTCTCGGTGTATGTTCACACAAAAATAAAGGAATCAAATGTAAGGGAACAGTTCATCTGAAAATCATTCACTCACCTTGTTGTTCCAGAACTGTTGGATTTTGTTCTGTGGAGCACAAAAAAAAACACTCTTACTATAGTAGTTTGTGAATTTGATTCATTGAAAAGGCGTGAATCATAACTCTGATTTGTCCACAGATCGGATGTTACTACCAACTCTTAAAAAGTTATAAAGGAAATTAAGGGCAAGTGTGAATATTTTGAGTGAATAACAACCTAAAAGCTAATGTGTGAGACTTACTATACTACTTTTATGATTCTTTTATTGTGCTTTTGCATCCGTTTGGAGCCTTGAAAGCTTCAGATTACTGTAACTACATGGAAAAGAGTCTTTATCTCCTCATGTTCTGTAAAGGGGGGATACATTATAAAGGTCTAGAATTATACAAAGGTGAGTAAATTATCTATTTTAGTGAATTTATCCACAATTTACCTCTAGAAGAACATATTTACACATTTACATTATACACTTTTTATTTCTTGTCCAAATGAATGCATTTCTTGAATTCCAAAAATACCAACCTTACAAAAACATTGCAAAGATGCTCGTTGCACAGGCTGTTGTCTCCAGCTGAGTCACAGGAGAGTTTAAAGACATTGATTGCTTGCTTGATTTCTATCGCTCCTTTGTTTAATAAAAGGATCACGTCACTTTTGTTCCTAAGAGGTTGAAGTAACACAGAGGTCATAATCAGGGTTGGCGCTCCGCAGTGAAGCTCTCCATAAAAATATTCATATTCACAGCTTTATGTTACTCATTAGCTCCTGCCAGCAGTCAAGGGTAACCACTCGCCACTATATAAAACCCTGCCTCTCCCAATCTTGGCATGACTACAACAAACAAACAATGGGAAAAAGTGACTACATCCATAAATTAAAACAACAACAATACTGAATGCCTAGTGGAATGTAAAGAAGTGATTGGCATTTATGTTGCACTGGAGATGCCATTCACAGAGCACCAAACAGTTGCATACTAAAGTTAATTAATTACAAAGCTGCAATTTTTCCCATGGCACTACAGTAATAAACCACCTTATTTAATAGCTTGAAAATATGTTGGTATTTAGAGTCAGAGCTGGAATAAGACATCTCAAATATAGGATATGCATGACATTCCTTTAGCATGGTTAATATTGCTGTATTGTGTATTCCTTAATATTCACACCTGAAAATGTTACTCTATCTATGTCAATTTTTCTGTACATCCATTCAAACAATCTTCTTTCCATCCTTTCTTCAATCCATCCATTCATCAATCTATCCACCCATCTATTCTTCTTTAGATCCATTATTGCTTTTATCTATCCATCCATACATCCACTCATCTTTCCAGCTATATACAATATATACAATATGTTGCAACAGTTTTGGAAGTGTGTAAAATGGCTGCACCCATATGTTCAAGTCATTGGTGTTTGGTGATGAGTTATTTGGCTCAAGGTCTGAATTTTTAAGTCACAGAAGAGGTGTTCAGCTAATCTATTAATCTATTCCAACATCCATCGCTTACTCTATTCTTCTATATGTCCTTCCCTCTATCTATCTATCCTTTTATCAGTCTTTCTATCCATCCTTCCATTCATCTATCCAACTTTTTCTGCATGCATCTATCCATCCATCCATCCTTCCATTCATACATCCATCTATCCTTCTATAGATCCATCCATTCATACATTCATCCTTCTATAGATCCATCCATTCATCTATCCATATATTCCTGCATGCATGCATCCATCCTTCTATAGATCATCCATTCAATCATCCTTCTATCCATCCATCCTTCCATTCATATATAAATCTATTCCTGCATGCATGCATCCATCCATCCTTCTATAGATCCATCCATTCATCTATCCATATATTCCTGCATGCATGCATCCATCCTTCTATAGATCATCCATTCAATCATCCTTCTATCCATCCATCCTTCCATTCATATATAAATCTATTCCTGCATGCATGCATCCATCCATCCTTCTATAGATCCATCCATTCATCTATCCATATATTCCTGCATGCATGCATCCATCCTTCTATAGATCATCCATTCAATCATCCTTCTATCCATCCATCCTTCCATTCATATATAAATCTATTCCTGCATGCATGCATCCATCCATCCTTCTATAGATCCATCCATTCATCTTTCCATCTATTCTTGCATGCATGCATTCATCCATCCATCGATCTATTCATCCATGCAGCAATAGATATCCCTTCTTTCATTCATCCGTTCATCCATCCATTTACTCCTGAATCCATCCATCAAAAACATTTGGTCAATGTTTTGACAACATCAGTGGGTTTCTTCACAGGATTTTCAAAGAGTTTCGTATAAGTGTCTTTGGCAAAATATTTAGTCCTCTAAGCTCAGTTTAACATATTTTACCTCATCAATACAATCCCACATCTTTTCTTTCAGAATCAATGCATAAGATGTGTGATAGTCTGGAGATTCTGATTGGCTGTACTGATGCAGTCACTGTTCATCATGCACCTAAGGTCATATTTTTCAGTCTCCAAAAGGAAGTGTGTGTTTTATGCAAATAACATTATAAAAGAGAACAAAAAATTTGCATTTTCAATGCTATGAAAATGCATAGTGTCTTTTATGCTGGAAAAGAATTCTGTGCTCTGAAAAACCCACAGGGGCTGCATTTACCCAACCCCACTCTTCAATGCTGTGACCTCTCTCACTATTGTCTGTGAGAACAAACAAAAGGCCCGAAGTCCCCTGCACACACTACCCATAAATCACTGAAACATTGAACTCAGACAGAGTCCCAGACAGAGCCAAAGAACTACGGATACAAGACTGCCATCTATTGTTAAAGAAGAGAACATTGGCTGAAACTAGGTATGAAGGTTACTTTTCAGTTGTGAAGATAGGAAATGTGCATGAGTTGGCATTTCTACAGTATTTCGGCCTTTATTCTCCAGCTCCACTGAAGCCAGTGAAATTTCTGTGAATTTTGTCAGAGGAAAGCACAGCCAAAACTCACAGAAGAACCGGTTACTTTAATTTAAAGAGAGGTTTGTGAAAGTACGAGAGTGCTGCATTTAACACTGTCACACACTAAACACACACTTACAAACACTAGAACGATTGTGTGCAGAGCTTTGTAAGGTTTTTTGGCCTTTTTTTTACAACTTAAATGTGGGGGGAAATACAGCGTGGTAGCACAGCGGCACAATATTTCAGAGCATTTGTCTGCAAACACTGCACACTTACTTCAGTCATTTATTTCAATGTAAATTACTTTAAAAACAGAAGATTAATAGCAAATTTTCCCATCCCATCAATGTTTTGGTCATATCCCCCCAAAAAATAAAAAATTAAAAAATAAGGGGAAATGTAGACCATTAAGACTTTTGCACTGTAATATTATTTTTATGGCAATTATGCATATTTCTCCCCCAAATTCTCATCACAGTAATTAATAATCTTATGTAAAACCTTTTTTAATATTAATAAAAAATAATAAATAACTATTAATTAAAGTACTGGTGTATTCATATAAAAATTATTTACATATATATATATATACACACATATATATATATATATATATATATATTAGTGTACTCATTTTAAGACTAAACAATCACTAATTAAAGGAAGCAACAAGCATGATTTATAAATACTTATATTTTTTTACATGAAATTTATACATTTGTATATAAATGTACACAAATTTATACATGATCACATTACAATACTGAAAACTTTGAGAAGAAATGTTAATAATGTCTTTTTTTTCACTCTCATTTTTTATATTGTGGTGAAATAAGAAATGACAGGTTTCAAAGTTGATGATCTGTTAAATGCTACACACACACTATAAAGCTTGAGCTCGGGTAGCAAGTAACTTCCTTTGCCATACTTCCTTTCATTAGTTTTCTAGTTAAAAATGAAAAAGAGAGATAGAGAGAGGAAAAGATACCAAAATAAGGAAGCAGAATTGAGTAAGATGCATTGTTGCTCAAATCTGGAAGGGCTGGGCCACGCTGGCAAGTTGAACAAAGATTATTGTTTTTATGTAAATATTTCCCATTTGTAAGAGAGCTCTAATTCAAGTTGTTCAGAGCATGACATAATAACACAAAACAAACCATGAATTATTTGTGACTGTGCGCCCGTGTGGGCGAAAAAAAGAAATGATGTAACAAACAATGGCGCTCCTGAAAGCTTTTATTTGGGAGGGATGAATCCCTGTCAGCTGTGACAGTATGGAGGAGTGAATCTGTCATTCACCTCAATGACAGCGTTCCCCACACAGCGGCTTTCATCCGTGACGGCATCGCGGCTCAAACTTCCTTCAGGTCTGCTGCACTACACGAGTAAACAGAGCACAAGACCGGGCCATAAGGAGTGATCTAGAAAACCAGGGTACGTGTACGTTTACCTGTAAGAAAGTAAGTCAAGCATGTTTAGGCGAGTAAATGATGGACTATCTCTTTAAGCCAATAAACATGGTTTTCTGGGTGCTTCCACAAGAGTCTGTGCACAAGCTCATTGTAAGGAACAAATCCAAGACGTCTTTGATAGGGGCCTGAATCACTGGCCCCCCCACTGGCTGTACAGGAAGTGGCATGATAAAAATAATGAGTCTGGAAGCTGCTAGCAGGGATAATTACGTGGCAAAGAAAGGGAGATGACAATGCAGCTCGCCGCATTAAAGCCGCGATAAGAGGACGGCCTAATCCACAGGACTATGGAGGGATTAAGGTTGTGAGCTCCTCGTCTGGTCTCGAGATGAGAAGGTTAACCGGCCTGTCCTTTCCACAGTTCTCTCTCTTCTCTGTCTCAATGTTCTCCAGCTCTATAATTCCATTAGAAAGAGGGCAATCTCTTTATCCCGGGGAGCAATGAAGATGGGGAATGCCTCTTGGCTCCTGAAGAGTATCAACAAACGTCACTTTTGCTGAGTAATGTGATGAAAGAGGTGATAAAACACATTTGAACGGCTGATCGATTTCTCCCAGTGCACCCTGGCTAATGCATGTCAGCAATGGCAGTCCATGTATACAAATTAGATATTCATTCCATTAATTACATATTCAAGAAGACAGAAAACCTGATTCTAGTACACATGATTTAGGTGCTTGAAATAGGATAGGAGATTCAACACCTGACGTAGAAGATGATGTGCAGTGAAACAAACGGGTTACCGACTGCATTGCAGTTGTTCAACTTGTCAACAAATAAATCTCCAAGCAAACCAACTGCAGTGGATAAATGATGCAATGATACGCCAGCATTCGTTTTGCCTCTGCACACATTTTCAAAGCAGTTTCTATCTTCTTCTGACTACTTATAGTTACCTTTTTAATAACACGTTTACTTAAAGATGAAGGTTTAACATTAACTAGTGTTACCATGTTTGGATGAAGTCATACATATAAATAACTTCATATACTAAAAATCACCAGGTGGTAATGAAACAAATTTGAGAATGGCTTAGAAAAGTATTTAAATGTATCTAATGCAATGGCCTTTATTTTAAAATGTAATTTATTCCTGTGATGCTAAGGTAAATTTTCAGCTTCATTACTCCAGTCTTCTGAAATCATTCTAAGATGCTGGTTTTATTTTGTATTATCTTATTCTTATTATGTTGAAAACTGCTTAATATTTTTGTTGAAACCATGATACAGTTTTTCAGGATTCGTTGATGCCGTTCAGAAGAAAAGCATTTATCTAAAATATATAAATGTCTTCTTTTATATATTGTCACATTTGATCAATTTAATGATTCCTTGCTGAATAAAAGTATTCATTTATATTAAATAATAATAAATCTTAATGACCTGGATAATGTATTCATATATGCCATGTTATGAATGTTATCTATCAAACTGTTTACAGTTGTTCTACATTGCTCATCCAATTTTATTTCTGAAATCTGAGACATATTTGAGCACTTCTTGTTTCAATGTTTAGACATAGACAAGCAAACTCAACAGCCTTTCCCTTCCACTTGAAACACATTCGATATTGAAATCTATCACACATGGACACAATCCCTTGTCTCCTATGACTGAAACAGAAGAAATTCTCGGTGCAGTGTTTTCCATTAGCTAATTTAATAAGGTCTCTTTAGAGTGTAAAGTACTCTCAATGAAACACATGCTTCCTGGCACTGCTAAAAAGTGTTTTAATAGTCAGAGTGAAATTTTCTTTGGAAATATTTGGGATACATAATCAGGAATTTCAAGGTATATTTCGAAAAACAACATTTTTTGACAATAAAAGATAAAAAATTTGCACTGGTCAACAAAATCCCCATCAGCTACATAGCTATAATGAGAAAGTTAAAGTATTAGTTCACCTAAAAAAATCCAATTTACTCACCCTTCGGCCATACAGATGTAGATAAGTTTGTTTCTTCATTGGAGTAGAAGAAACATCAGTGGATCCTTTGCAGGAATGGGTGCCGTCAAAATGAGAGTCCAAACAGCTGCTAAAAACGTCACAATAATCCACAAGTAATCCACACGATACCAGTCCATCAATGAATGTCTTGTGAAGTGAAATCTGCATGTTTGTAAGAAACAAATCAATCAGTAAGATCTTTTCAAATTTAAACCATGGCTTCTGCCTAAAATATGAGGCCTGCATCAATAATATCTCTTTCTCCAGTGAAACAGTCAACTGGATTCATAAATGTCCACAAATCATGATGATGGATTTTTTTTCTTGCAAACAAGCTGCTTTTCACTTCACAAGATGTTAACTGATGGACTGGAGTCAAGTTGATTACTTGTGGATTATTGTTTTGCTTTTATCAGTTGTTTGGACTCTGGCACCCATTCACTGCGGGGGATCCATTGTGATAAGTGATCTGTTTTGATGAAGAAACACTGATTTACATCTTAGATGGCCTTAGAGTGAGATAATCTTTAAGCAAATTGTCCTTTTTGGGTGGACTATTTCTCTAAGCTCCAAAAAGAAAAAGCACCATAAAAGTACTACACATGTATTTTCATGATATTCTTTTTGTTGGTTTGTTTTTTGGAGAAAAAAATAATAGTAGAAAACACGAAAATCATACAGATTTGTAATGGTATGGGATGAGTAAACTATGTTGACAAGAGTCTGCAATATTCTTTAAGGGTCTCAAATGTATAAGACTGTGGTAGTTTATCATGGGGCAGCTTCATGGTTTGGATGACAGCCTTTTCATTTGCACCGCCTGTAATTATAACTGGCTTGAGTTCATCCTAAAGTAATGACCTACACGATGGACTTGATAGATAATGCGATTCATTCATTCTCTGTTTCCCTCCTCTAATACAGATTAACACAGAGAACAGGCTCAGAGGAGATGAGTATGATGAATAGATGAGATGAGAAAGACAGAATTTGATGGGGTTCTCAGTCCACCGAGAGTAGGTGTGACTAGGCATACGCGCAGCCAGGACTCAGGCAGTGGGCCTGACACACACACACACACACACACACATAAATGACAGAGGTACTTCACATGAGAGCCTACTGCTTTTGAAGTACCAGGTGAAGCATGTGTAACTGAGCTGTACGCCAGAACAGGGAAACAGACTAAAAAAAAAAATCAAGAGAAAGGATGGAGGATATGAAATATCATGGACTGAACAAATCAGCAGAGGAGAATGTGTGTAAACAATGTTACTTTCTTAACATTAGACTGCCTTCTTGTCTGGGTATTTTCTAACTTCCTTTTCCTTGTAGACGGCTGGAAAATCCAGCTTAAGATATAATACAACATTTATATTTGATATAAAGTATTTTGATAAAAGTATTTAAAGACAATTTTATTTAAAGTGTCTCACATTGCACATTTAAACTACAGTATTATGTACTAATTTCTGCATGTATGCATCAAATTTATCAAAAGTGACAGTAAAGACAAATATTCAAACAGAAAACAATTGTACAATTGTAATATTCAATATTACAGCTTTGCCATCCTAGAAATAAATAAAATGCAAAAAAAAAAATTTTTATTATTAATTTGTAATATTTCATAAGATCACCGTTTTGCTGCATTTTTCATCAAATAAATGTGGCACATAGCGGTTGCACACCTCGTTTAAAAAAGTACAGGTATTTACCTACAATTAACTTAATAATTGTAAAAATAACAGAAAAAGAAAAATATCTGCGGTTTCCAAACAAGTCACATTTCCTGAATTTGTAAGCATAGCATAAGTCTGTGTGTGCATGTTCCTGAAATCAAATTTCCATATTATGAGAAGTACTTAACCAATCTAATAGCAGCTGTCTGGAAACTGATCTGCCCTTACGTATCTCCTCACTGACCTGCTCACAGCAACAAGCGACCTGTCAGAACATTGCTATTCATTATGCTCCATTTAACCAGAATATCTGGCCCTGAACTAACAGTCCACAGTCCTTTGATTGTGAGCACAATGTCATTAAGAAATGCACAGGAAATGGAAATCACTGAGCCATACATATCGAATCAATAGGTCAAATGTTGTCACAAGAGAAGTCTCTTGTGAAATGGCCATGTTTAAATCATTATAAATTCAAAACATAAGACAATGAGGTGACTTGTATGCGATCTGGCACATGAGTTGTGGAACAAGTTTGAGTCCGGCTTGCAACATATTCTATTCTTCAGCGTCGGTAATAAGAAACGCTTTAGAGCAACACATCAGAATAAGAAGGATTTCTGAAGGATCATGTCGTGACACTAAAGACTGGAGTAATGATGCTGAAAATTCAGCTTTGCATAGGAATAAATTATTGTTATTTAAAAACTGTTATTTTGAATTGTAACATTGCAAATGCCATTCTACTTTGGTCTTACATGACTTCAGAAGGCAAAAACACTTTTCTGTCTGCCTTCTGGAATAGCATTTCTATGAAGCTGTCTAGGTAGGCAGCTCCTAGGTTTCGGAAAACGTGTGAGTATCTTCCAAAAGCTCTGATTATCTACCCTAGGGAAGATATTTATTGACTAGAGTCTTCAAAGATATCAAACGAGGGCTGCCACAGGTTCAACATTTCCGTGCATTCGTTACTCAAGCTATCTTTTAAAAGGGTCTTTGAAGTAAACTACATCTGTGGAATGGCATGTTGATGCTGGTTGTCTAGATATCTAGCCTCAAGGCCTTTAGAAAAACCCTAAAGGCGATTTTCTGTCTCTGCACAGCAAGAAGACTCTGACAGATGTTTTCACTCATGTGAAGAGTTAGCAGGAGGTGCCGGGTCATTTTCCAGCGACTCTTGAGTGTTTGAAATGAGCTTTACCAGTGTTTAGATACACAGTCTCAAGCTGTTATAATACCAGTGCAAGGACCGCTGGAACTCTAGTTGTCCTGCAGTGAGTTTCCAGATATATCCAGCCTCACTTGCACTCTTGGGTCTGTGTTGATCAGAACAAACCAAGCTGTGCTAATATCTCTCCCTGAATTTAACAAGTGTGTGCTTAATTCACCTTCGATCTACCAGAATGCAAAAACAAATTTGTCATCGACAAAAGATAATAACAGTAATAAAAAAAAAAAAAATCAAATAACATCTAAGAACAAGCTTCCAACATGTCTAATTAAAGTTTTGATGGTTTCTTCAGAGCTTTGACAGCTTTATTAACACGGTCTGTGTTCCTCACTCACTTTCTGTCTTTGTGGCAAAACAATATTTTTTCTGTGAAACATGCTTTAGAAATTCTTCTATTATTCATGATAGATAGATAGATAGATAGATAGATAGATAGATAGATAGATAGATAGATAGATAGATAGATAGATAGATAGATAGATAGATAGATAGATAGATAGATAGATAGATAGATAGATTTCTTTGTTTAATATCTATTTTAAAATATAAAATACATAGATTTTGGTAATATCCCTGGACTGGACATTTGGCCACCACCTGAAAACAGGCTTAGATATTTGATGTGGTCTGGCAGTAATCGTCACATTGTTTATGCAGTGGGGTTTGTGCCTGACCAAACCAACTAAGGTGGCTTTGTGGGTGGGTATTGAGCTGTAGTCCATCTGTCAGACCATTTTGTGAAGTACTTGTAAGGGCTTCGGCAGAGGTTTGGTAATGGTCTAGCTGGCTTGCCTCCCACTCTTTTCATTAAGGATAAGATGTTTGTTTTGTCCAGTTTGATTACAAACTGAGTTTCCAAATCCAGCCGCTTGTTTTGCTCGTGAAATACTGCCTGACAAAATGAATACATATTGCGGGATGGAAATTCAATATTTTTTCCCCAGTTATCAATGATTATTTTACTGCATTTGATTCTGAGAAAAGCAAACGGATAACAAGAATTGTTAGAAAACCAGTGCTGGTTTCTGAAATTTCACAGCCTCCAATGCAATCTGACCACCGCTCTAAATCACAAATATCGAATTTAAGATTAAACTAATTATGTAAGAGCAAAAAAAGCATCCGAAAGACCCAGCAGGTCGTATTTGCTTCCTGTGATCAAAGGTCTTCCATGAAACCTTCACGGTTCCACTTGAAATTAGTGAAGTAAGGTGGGTGTGAATGGCACAGGAAGGGAGGCCCGGTTTAAACGGGACACCATCGAGAAGAATGGGATCTGTCAGCCCACAGCATGCTTTAATTAGGGCCTATTGTCGGCTGTGTTTCCCCTGGTGAGGAGACTCTGGAACGAAACAAGCAGAAAATGGGTTCAGGCAGTTGAAAGAGGCTGAGTAAAAGAGGAGCTGACTGTGGTGCTCAAACGCATCTCCCCAACGCCCAAGGCCTAAGTACACATTTCAGGCAGAATCAAGCACCTACCTGAGATTTCATGGGTTGTTTCCGTCAGGTCGGAACGTGCGCGGCATATAGGCATTTGACGTGCGGCCAGAGTATGCAAGAGCATCAAAGATGTTCTGTAGAGCACTGCTAGAAACAAGTGCATCCATTGGGACAAGACCTCAAAACCTCAAGAGAGCTTATGGTATAGGCTATTTTCCACCTTCACTCAGAAGAAAAGACTATATTGATTCCTCACAAGCTTATAAATATAGGCTACCAAATCAGCCATGAAACATGAAAAAATAACCCTCAAAGTGTTAAACTTGGATAAGGAATCAGATCTGGAGGGAGTATTGATCATTTCCCTGACGATGAAAGATAAATACGTTGTATAATTAAAGATTACGGAGAGATTTCTCAGTATTGCACGCTGTCAATCACAGCACCGCTTCCGAAATTCCAAGCGAATGCGGCGGCGTTGCGTTTCGTCGCTGAGGTAAACACGAGAAGAGTATGGAAAGGTGGCGAGGAAGCATGGTGGGGGGCAGGTATTCATTAAATCCACTTCCTGAGATGTCTGAGGAGAAGTGCGACAGCCTGTGGTCGTTTCAGAAGCGCTCTTGTGCTGAATAGCAAACGCCTGTACGACAGCACGCGCTGTAATTGGGTATGACACGGGATCAATGCGGACACGTCAGGATGCAAAGATGTCATTTTCTAACCTGATGCCTTCAAGCTCGCCTCCGCCGTTACTCAGGTGCCAGTTGCTGTGGAAACCCAGTTCTTCTTCTCTGTTTTTTTTTTAAATATATGTATTAAGATGCAGCAGAGAGCACGGGAGTTTTCTCCCTCACAGCACAGCGGCCGCGGTTTCCTATTAAAAGATACAAGACGTGCAGTCACGCTAATTGAAACCTGCCTGTCAAACATCCTATTACACCTGGTGCCATAGGATGTCAACGTGGGACTGAATTCATTGCTTTTATGAAGTTAAGACTTAAAGTTTCTTTAAGGTGAATCTATCTAAAAGCTGTACAAACCCTATCCACCTCAATTTTTTTTTAAATCTTACATTAAATGTAGCAACTTGTATTGATCTTCCACACATTCGTTATGGCAAATTTATATAGCCTATGGCCATGACAAACAGTCGCTTTTTGATATTTTATCCATATTTTGCCATGATTTCTTCTAACGACAAGCAGTTTTGATGATGCACTCGTGGGATACTGAAAAAGCTGATTGCCTTGAAAGCTTTCAGTACCTCACGAGATTGCAGTGAAACCTCAAGTTCATGATATGATGTTGTTGTGGTCTTTTGAACTCTTTTTTGGGTTTTAGAGCTAATTTCCGTGGCACTCCATTAGGGGTGGAAGCTATGTTGCATTTAGCATTGAGAAGATCCTGGTATGGAAAGCTTACTTTTCTCAATCCAACAAATTCCAGATAGAATAAAAACTCCCTTCATTTTTCTCCTCAAATAAGCGGTTTCCCTCAGAAATGTCATATTACTGGCATAAAACTGGTTGTGAATGCTATTGTGGATGACTGATTATGTTCCTGGTCATGATGATGATAATTAAATGACTTCCAGGTTTGAACCCACAACCTTTCAGCTGCCAATGCACTTGGCTCTTCTAAATTATTACAAGCCACCACGATGTATGACCACTGACTCACCTCAGCTCTTCCCAAGAGTCTACAGCACATGGTGAACGATCCTCTGCACCCAAGACTTGGAGAACCTTCAGTGGTCACAGCAGTTAATAATCAATTCTGCAGCCATTAAAAGACCATGTGGAAGTTTAGCAGAGCAAATAAAGCCACTGTAGCATGGTGATAAAGGCAATAAGAGGAGCAAATAGGAGCGAAAGCCCACTTAACAGGCCAGTCTGACAGGACTGCGCTGATATCATTGGAACAGGCAGGTACTGAAACTATTAACCCGTGACTTATTGCTCTGGGAACTAAAATGAGGCTCTTAGAGATGTAATACAAACATATGAGTGTCTCAAATGCTAAGTTAATTTAGAACGAGAGCTGCAGTTGTCAGCGATGCTTTATGGGGTGTTAGTCAATGTGCTGACAACAGTTAATGCCTTTATGGTGAAATAACAACAACTGATCTTGATATACAGTATAACAGTAAAACACACACACACACACACAAACACATATATAGTTTTTTATACATTTTATATAACTTTCATTTCAGTGTACAGACACCTATAACTTCATTATTTATAATTTTTCATTCATTTTTATGTCATAATTATTCATTTTTAAACATTTCAAATCCTAAACATTTCTTCATATTTTTAGGTTTAAATTATATTTTGAATCCCACTTTCAATATGGTCTCTGACTTCTGCACCCTGCTGTACGTAGGTTTTATGAGGAAATCCAGCAGCAAAAGTCCAAATATCTCTTTTTTTAGTTCTAAAAAGAGTCATGGCAAAAGTTGCCCTTCACTTGGGTTGAAAATCTAAAACGCCAGTCAATTGTAACCGGTTCACAGTGTGAGACGCATCCCCTCTCTTCCAGTCCCAGCAGTGCTCGTGTGGGGACATTATGGCATCCAATGCCATGAGATCTCTTACTCTCGTAGAAAGGAGACGAGTGAAAAGCAATAAAAAGGGATGGAAGAGAGCAGGGGCTGTTCCTCTCTAATTACTCTCATCTTTGCACAGTGAGGGGATGTAATAAAAGAGGAAGAGTGTCATGGTATTTGAAGATAAATGTCAGCTGTGAGCGTGCGTGCGAACGTGAGAGACAGACGGTGTGTATGGTAATGTAATGTCAGCTAGGTGTGTTTATATATTTCTTTAAATCAGTGTTGTGCTGTGGCTCTAGTGCAGGGAGCCCATGTGTGTCTGTGCAGGTCGGGCCCTGGAGGAGGGAGAGTGGCGCGGCGACGGTGTGCACAACATGATGGTAATAACAGCGCACTCCACAACCTCCGCCAGACTCTGTTTGCCCAGTGGGGCCGGCCGTTAGCACAATCCAAATGTCAGGGGCACATGCTCAAGAAGGACAGAGATTGAGCTGGCAGCCAGAGAAAGCGGATCAACAGAGATCAGATGGACACTGAGAGAATCTCAGGATAGAAATGCTATTCTTTTCGCTAGGATTGACAAAGGTAGCATGTTCACTTCTGTGGTTGATTAAACCTGCTCAGTTCTCTTGTGTTTTGTAATGCAGATTCGGTTTTGTGTGATTTGAGAACAACTTAATTGCAGCAGCAGAGGTCGCCTACTAAAGGCCATTTTCAAAGTGCTATTTATCTCACAAAAAAGTATTTAATGCATAGAGATGGTGTAAATATACTTATAAAAACGGCTGGAAAATTGAATACAGAGTCTCATTCACACACAAGAATTTAATGAAATAAAATAATAAAATAAGATAAAACTAACATTGTTGCAAAAATAAATAGAAATAAAATGTTATTAAAAAATAAGGCATTTACACTTTAGAAATAATTACCATTATTATTGATGCTCAAAAAGCACACAATATCCACTACAAATAAATAAATAAAAAAGCCAACATGAAGTAAAATAATTACCATCATTACTGATTCAAAAAGAACACAATATTACCTAACAAATAAAATGTCATTACAGTTGTAGCTTAAATAAACTTGCGTAACCCCTACAAGCAAAAGATTTTAATTAAAATCTCATGATAACTGATGCACAAAAGGAATACTAAAAATAATTAATTAAAATAAAAAAGTAAATAGATACAATATAATTTTAATTATCATTCAAATACAAAAAGAATACAATATTTTCTACCTGCAAAAAAAAAAGTAAAAGTGAAAAAAAAGATCAATGATGCTAAAAAGAATACAAGATCCACTAAAAGCAAAAATAGCATTTAAAAAAAATCTCATTATCAGTGAAGCTCAAAACAAGCAAATAAAAATACTTATCATTATCAGTGATAAAAGTCCAATGTCCCCTACAAGCAAGTAACAGTATTTGAGATCAGAAAGCCAGTGTTAGTGGTGCATAGAAGTAAGCGCAGCTGCTGAGCTGTCACACCTCATTGCTGTATGATAGAGGACTTCTTATGTTAACCTTTGGCCTTTCCCTCACTCCTGCTATCGCCTGCCATCTTGTCCTCAGCACACAGCGCAGGGCACTTCTGTGTGACCGCTGTCTGAAGAACCTGTGCTAGCAGTTTTCACACATTCGAATGCTTTAGCACCCCATCTTATTATATGTGGTTTATTTTTCTAAAGCATTACGGCATGTCAAAGTGTTTCTGTTTATCTCAGTGTTAAAGATAAATGGTGGTGCATTGAACCGGCTGTGGGAAGCACCGATGAGCCAGTTGTCATAAGCAATTTATTTAAAGATTTAAAGCATAAGTTCCAACACCTTCCTCTAACGGTTAAGAAGAGATGAGTTTGGATTTCAGGTTGACTCTTTATACTATTGCACAGATTAAAACATGAGTTGCCCCCAAACACCGTGTCCTCGTTTGCCCTCCACACCAGCAAAGGCAACCCGCCTCGGCTCGGCTGTATTCTTAACAAGGTAATTCCCAAGTCAATCCTGCTAGCATGGATTGAGAACCTTATTAGTCTTGACAGAGGTGTGTATTCTGACATGGAGTGTGTGTGCGCATCTGCCGCGAGTGTGGAGATGCAGTGTGTGTCAGCTGGATAATTGAGGGTTGTTTGTGTGATGCCATCTCACCATAATTGCCTGAGCTCACATGGGAGACCCGACCATGTCAAAAGCAACAAATTGAGCTAGTACGTCTGTGTGTGTGTATGACACCGAAACCATGTCACTACTCACAGATCAATCACGTCTTCATCCCTCTTCCTGCTACGAATCATTTCATCCTATTTCAAAAATAGCTTACATTCAATCACACCACATTTTGTCAACTTTGGATAAAATTTGATTTCATAAAAGGCATAGTTCATCCATATATGAAGATTTATACATTTTCATAATAAAGTGTAATAATATAATATATAATAGTTTTAATATCACATAACATTAAACCGCATTTAAAATAGAATTACGACATATATAGTAATACTTATGATTAATAATTGTTAATATTACATTCATCATATAATAAATATTAATCATATTAAACACAACAACAATTATTATTATTATTATTATTTATTGAGAATTATTTATTGCTGCTGTCCCCAGTTCTTTCAAGGCTTTCCTCCATTAAAAATGTAACAGCAACAACAACAACAACAGAAACAACAACAACAATAATAATGATAACAATAATTATTATTATGATCAATGTTATGGTATGATTTAATCGTATGATACAATGTGATATAATATACGACAATATAACAGCTTTTAGTGGTCAACCGATATTGTTTTTTTTTTTTTTTACAGCCGATGCCGATATCTTGGAAAGCAGGGGGGGGCCAATAGCTGATCTTTTTTTTTTTTTTTTTAGTATTTATATGTGAAATCATTTGACAATGGATTAAAAAAATAAATGTGTAAAATAAACATACTTATACTTTAGATGACAAAGTATTTTTCACAAATAAATATAATTAAAAAGGAAGTAAACACTGTAACCAAATGGCACTCACTATTCTGGGAAGTTTGTGCATTGGGAATCATATTTTTCAAATAAAGCAAGGGTAACATTAATTTTATATATAGCACACAGAGAAAATGACATGAATATGGCAGTGGGCAAATGCATAAAGCACAGCATAATTTGAAATTATTTTTAAAATTTTAAAAATTTTTAAATTTTTGAGTTTAAAGCATACAATCTCACCGCTGGATTCAACTAAGTTTGCAAGGTTCACTATTCAAAGATTTGTTTAAATTATATAATCGCATATTTGCTTAATGCTGATGGCAAACGAGAAAATATTATGTTTGCCTTTCTTTTACTAATAATATATAAGCAATCATCATAACACTTTCTGTATACACCAATTCCTTAGTTTAACCATTCTATTGGATTATTAGACAGACTTCTATCCATATTAGACAGAACTGTTAACGACGACAGTAAACAAGAGGGAGAATGTGAGCACTGTGTGATCTGGCAAAATAAAAGTTCCACCTCGAACACATCGGCCAAGCAGAAAAACTTATCGGCTGATGCCGATATATTAACCCTGGTGATACATCGGTCAACCACTAATAGTTTTATAGTTTATTAGTTTTAATATAGACTATAACATTAAACAGGTATTTCAAATATTATAATTGTTATTACATATTGTAGTAAATTTTATTATATTGGTTATAGTATTACATTTATCATATTATAAATAATAATAATATATTTTATTGACTATGACTATTGACTAGTTGTTTCAAGGTTATCCTGTCTTTGCGTAACTGTTCCTATTTCCATGATTAAAAATGTATCAACTACAACAACAACATTACTAATTATAATAATAATGCTTACTTTTATTATTATTATCATCAGTGTTATGGTTCTTTTTTACTTTTTAAAAGCTTTACAACTGTTTTTGTAAAGACAAGAACTGCAAAAAGTAACTTTTAATACTCCTTCTGTTTCCCATAATAATAATAAAAGTACATGGGTTTGGAACAACACAAGTATGAATACAAATTTAAGAAAGATATTTTTTTGCTGAACTATGCCTTTCACTGGCAACATCAGAAAGGTAATGTATAACACACCATGATTTTATTTACTAACAGACTGATTCAGTTTCAGACACTGTCAGAATGGATCTCAAATATCTGAAAAAGGAAAACAAAAGACAGGACCAGCTTTGGGCATTTATCCATTTATGTAGATATGCTTTTGCCAAAATACAATGCATAAATAAAATCCCGACAAAATAAAAGTATCAGGATTTCCTGAGTGTACTCTCATAGAAATCAAGCCTTGCATGTCTATGATCCCATTCTCAGCACTGTTACAGATAATGAAATACTCATAGTGGCCGGTAATATGAAGCTTGCTCAGAACACTGGAGTGTGACTCAGAGTCCTGGGATCAGATGTAATTGGATGGAGAGGCTAAAGATGAAGCGGCCCATGAAACCCAACACACAGATGAGCGGTCTCTCTATCCGTGATTCACCAACAGATTCTGTTCAGAAAGGATGAGAGTGACAAAAAGGGGAGAGACAACAAAGAAATGTTAGAGTCAAATGTACATTAATAATATTACAATAATATCATACTTAAATTATAATGCATCGTTATAAAATTCTGCACATATTTAGAAAGAAAATAACAAATAAATTCATTAATTGTAATTACTGAAGTCCTTTGTACATTTATTTTTTATTTCTGATGCAGACATGACAGAAATATAATATACACCTGATTATTAAAGGGGTCAACCAAATTCAATTGTATACGTTTTTGAACTGAAATGTTTCTTAGCAGTGTGTGTACACAACCACCTGATAATGGTTAAAACCCACCCAGGATTTTTTTTTTTTTTTAATCCCCATAAATCATAAGCAGCGTCTCAGATCAGGCTGCTCTCAGATTCTGGACAAGGTGATGTAGTTTTGGTAGGTCCCTCCCACGAATGTAGAAATACACTGGCATTTTATCACAGACCTGCCCCGAGTGGGCTGTCATCAGTCCACCATTGTTTCATGGCCAGAGCAGATGTAGACAAGGATGTCTCATAAGCAATTAAGGATTTTTTGTTGCTGGATGTAATAATGAACATAGCAGGTGTCATTTACTCCCAGTATGGATGGTGGTGGAGTATGTTTGTTTTTGAAGGGAATGCAGCCCCTGATCTACCCTCGTCACTCCACGGAGGGAGAGGGGAGGGGATAGCAGAGCTCACTAGCATTTAAAGCGACATGCACCGAAACGGCTTGTAAACAGAGCTGTTTTTGACAGTGTAAAAAGGCTGTTTTTTTTAAACTACCATTGAGAAATTTGAACCAAAGTATGTAATAGACTATTCATTAAGACCCTAAAGAATCATCTCAACTTATGAAAAATGGGCATCTGTTGACGCCTTTGAGGCTTGTCAAATTAATAACTTAAACATTAGACAATTTATTTTTATTTATCTTTTATTTTGCAATTACAATATGACAATTTTTACTACAATTCTTATTGAATGACACGGCACACATTCAGGAAATAACAGTAATTAAAAATAAATCATTGTAATTACCACCGTCCTATAAACATATTTTTAAGTTTGTTTGTATTTAAGCATGAGACGTAAAACGCCATCAAAATTTATACTTGAAAAAGGTGATGAAAATGTGCTTTTAATATATATATATATATATATATATATATATATATATATATATATATATATATATATATATATATATATATATATATATATATAACCACAATGTAGCCTCCACATAGCAAAAGCACAAGGTGATGCTCCCGCAGAGATGAAACAAAACTTGGCCAAAAACAATATTTTAGAGAGTTTACATTAAAAAAATCAGTAGTCATTGCCATCACTGCCTGTGGGACTGGGGCCCACATGAGCGAGGGGGTGGACCACATTGCATGGGTAATCATCACCCACTAAAGGTCAGGCCCTTAATTCCAGTCATTCGGGGGTGCTCCATACATTACAGTGGGTGTGTGCCAGAGAGGAAGGCAGGAGGAGATGGAGGGAGGACAGGGCATGAGAAGAGAAGGGAGATGAAGAGGGAAACAAAGAGAATCAGGCAAAAGGGAGGACGTTGCAATGACATCACTCAGATTCAAAGCAACCCACATAACTATTATTTCTGAATGCTGGCCTTGACCTCTGAAGCTCCTACCGCATACATGTGGACAAAGCAAAGATGCTGCAATCGAAGAGGGTGGAAGTTAATTAACACAACCTGTCAGCAACACCAAGGACCAGTTTAACCTCTGTGGATTTATGTTTTTCAGCCCAGAGGTACAAATGAGCCTGGGTCAGAAAATCTGCAGCATTGATACCAATTACTGTGCATGGTCCTCGAAGAGATTCAAATAAATGTAAAATTGCCTTTCTGGGCAGGTTAAAAAGAGATCATAAAAAAGATGTAGCCTACACAGATGAATGGATGTTTCTTCAGCTATGGACACTTTTGGCCCTGGACTTGGAAGTTAAGAAAATAAACTCAGTTTCACCACAATCTCACCACAATCAAGTTTAACCTGTCCACTGACAAAGTCCAACAATACACAAACAATACATAATCATAAGCTCCAAAATATCAAATCTACAAAAGATACATATGAAATTTCAAATATTTTTTTTTAAATAAAATTGTAATAAAATATATTAATGTATATTAATCAGGGCTTGAAAACGGAAAAAAAAAATTCAATCGGTTCACTCAGAGCAGAATCGATATGTTAACGTTTCTGTTCTGCTTTCCTCTGATATAATTACGTTCTGAAACCGGTTCGGGTGGAAAAAATACCGGTTAATAACGTTATTTTTTTAAAACATTATTCTTTGCCTATAATTTGCCTAATAATAATATAATAATAAAGTATAGCATTTTCTTTACTCAAAATAAATAAATAAAGTAGGGGTGCACCGATCGAGATCAGCCGATCGTTATGCGCATCTCATCAGTAAAACCGGTTGTGTAATCAGCGGTAAATTCCATCAGGTGCGTGATTTCACATAGAGCAGCTGGTACTACACAGAGCCATTGTTAACTGAGAAGATGCGCAAATCCACGTTCATCATCAGCGTTTATTTGCGCAACTAGACAGTTAACAAGGCTCTGTGTAGTAACAGCGGCTCTATGTGAAATCACGCACCTGATGGAATTTACCGCTGACTAGATAACCAGCTTTACTGGTGAGATGCGCATTAACGATCGGCCGATCTCGATCGGTCAACCCCTAAAATAAAGATCTAACGCTTAGTCACAACCAATACAGCATCATCTTCTCTAGATTTTGGCCAAATGTAAGCTACTTAAAAAAAAAAAAATCTATCAACACTCTAAAGACATCGAAGTATTTTTAAGATATTTAAAAAAGTTTGCTCCATTGTTAAAAAAAAGACGCGGCTCACATTGCATTTTATTAACCCTATTACTTTCCGTAATAATGAAGGCTAAAATGCCTGTAGTCTAAAGCAAAATGTTTACAAACATTATAAAAACAGATATTAGTTTCTCTCCAAAACAAATCCTCTAAAGTTTAGGCTATGAAAACGTCAATTCAAAAACAAATTAATCTAAGGTGAAGCTGAAGCTTACCTCTCTCATTCGGCACGAATCCAAATGTTTCCATGTTCCCGATGTATGTGGATGCTAAAATGTTATTTATTATATAGTGTTTGTACTTTCAATTATTATTATTTAAATGGGTCTCTCATTTGACACAAAATCAAATGTTTCCGTATTCGTGATGATTATAAAAATATAAATGATTATAAAAATAGCCTAGCTATGTTTACAGTGTTTATTGTAACCTAATGTTTGTAACATTTTGTGTCTGCATTGTCTATTTTTGAATGAAATCATCTTTTTTTCTCTCTAAAAAACGTATGTATATATATATGTATATATATATATATATATATATATATACACACACACACACACACACACACGTAGCTTTTTTAACCATGCAGCAAACCTTTTTAAATATTTTGATAATTTACCCGAAAATAAATAAATGCCTCTTTAAACCGCTTAACTGTTACAGTTTGCTGCATTCATGCGCACTCAGAAACCAGTGACTGTGAACAAATCAGCAAAGTTTGTACGAGCTTTTGTCATCATTAAATCTTTCTCCGACGTTTCCATATGTCAAAATTGGGTTGCGCATCTATCTGTGCATAATGGTGTCTAATGACTCCGTCGAGCGGAGCTTCTCAAAGTTGGGAATAATCAAAGGAGAGCTGCGGTCCTCAGTTGGGCAGGAAAGGCTAAGCATGCTGGCGCATGAGTGTCAAATGCGCATGCACCAATGGTGAGAAAAAATAGGCCTGTTTTGCGCTGCAGCATCAGGCCCAATGTGGTCTTAATCCAGCCCAGAAGGCGGTGCATTACCATTGCGACTTTCCTATGATGAGTTCACAGTTGAGCAGACATTTCACATTCCGTTTGCTTCAGCGTCACATTTGCATATGCCATACTGCTGGAATTCGTGATTGGTTGACAGCAAATTTCAAATATTAAATGGAATGATAAAATAACGTTATTAACCGGTTAATGGCCATTTCAAATTTTTGATTCTGTTCACAACAATAAAATTTGATTTGGTTTCTGTTTCTGGTTCCGTTCTGTTCGTTTTCATTCCTTGAACCAGTTCAGAGCCTGATATTAATACAGTATATATTTATAATTATTATATATTTATTTTATATGCACACAAGTAAAAAAATTTTAAATGTAACACTATTTTAGAATAAAATAAAGTATACACATTTAAGCACATGAAATGTAGGGGTCACATCAATGCCCCAAACATAAAAACCCTCAAATACAGGCTCCATAAAGGAAGAGAGATACTTTAAATTCACTAAAGCACACTCTCTATAAGTAACACAACCTACATAAGCTGAGTATTACAAAGAAGCTGAACAGCTGTCACCTTACACAGCTTTTGCACAAGGCCACTGTCAGCTCAGCACGCTTGTATATGTTTCACTCCCTTATCGATTGAACGGTCTTTCCCTGTGGTCAAAAGCAGCCAAAGCCAGTGTTTGTGCAGAGAATCAAATTCTGATAACCCTTCTGAGGACCCTCCTTGATCAAAACAGGGAACTAACTGGTGGTGGAGGGGAGGCTGAACTAAGAGTGTAGGATATAGAAATAATTACAATAGGCCCAACACTGAGACTTTAGGAACACCAACCGCACGTGTGCTGTATTGACTTTTGGTTGATGGCAGTGTGGTAAGGAGTGGGTGTCATAAAAAAGGTTGAGAGCTGAGAAACGTATAACACAAATAAGACAGCTGATAGATCAATATCAAGGCTGTGACGGATTCCTCACAATGTACAATGCATGAAGGACGAATACTGGCAAGAAAGAAAGAGTCTGAGAGAGTGTATATAAGACAAGAGTGAGACTGATTTTAATTCTGCGTAACAAAAAACTGCCGCATGAGGCCAGAAAGGAAGATTAAATTGATTAAAGGAACTCTAATCAATGTAAGTAAAAAAAATCTAAGAACAAATCTACAATAGAATGTGTGTGTGTGTGTGTGTGCTCTTGTTTATATATATATATACATATAATTTCATATTAGATTTGAAAAGTTCAAGTGTAAAATAAAATAAAATATATTTAACATTTAGAATATTATGTATTATGCTATATATAGCATAATGAAAGCATATTATTATAATTATACAATAATTATAAAGCATAAAAGTAGTACTAAAAATATATGAAAGTATATCATGTTAAAGCATAAAGCATATTAAATTATAAATGAATTATATATGAATTATATATTGAATTTAAAGCATAATAAAAATATATATTTATAAAGAAATATAATAAAAATCACAGATACATTTTTATAAAGCATAATTTAAAAAAAGTATAATGTAAACCTTTGATTACAGTATGAATGTAGCTCCAGGGTTAACAAACGTGATCCAGCAACACCCAAATGTGAAAGTAGTTGGTGTTTGTTGGGGCATTGTGTACCTTTATAAACCTAAATAGTAAACTGGATGTCCATCAAAGAAAGTGATGTAACCTACAGAAAGAGTCGGGCTGATGTGAACTGCTGCCAGTGTATAGCACTCCTCTCTGAGGTGTTGTCTAAACTCCCCTTTTCCATTAAGGGCAGAGAGAGACAGCTGCTGTCGCTACGATGGCAAACAAGAGAGAAGCAGATGTAGAAGAACGATCAAACAAGACAAACAAACAAGGCCGAGAGGGAGCTCGACTCTGAACTCTGCAATGAGCAGAGTACATGAGGGGGAAAAAGGGAAAGAAATCGCCAGCAGCGACAGTGAGTTCAATCTAGGAGCAAGTTCTGCTGATTTTAACTTCCATTCGGATGTGCTGCTCTCTGATCTGTCTGCTCCTTTCATTTCAGCATCAGATAAATCACACACACAGGCAATCAGATATGCAAGAAGAAGTACTCCACAACACATCTGGCATAAAGCATGTCCTGAATAAGGCATTTAATGAGCCTGATAAGAGCTGATCAACCTCTTTCTCACTTTTCATTAGGCAGGAAGTTTCATTGGAGGTATGTAAATTTTTTTTCTAAAAAAAGAGCCAACCTGGACAAAATACTTTAAAGGCCTATTCAAATCGAATGTGAAACTAAAATGCAAAATGAATAGCCAACAAAAGGTCTATTCACACCAAAAGCATAACGAATATTCATCAGGCTAGATTAGAAGTAGGCTAAATTAACTCTCGTAAAAAATAGGTGGTGCTAATCAACAAAGAAATGGATCAGTTTCCACAAAAATATTAAGCCGCACAACTGTTTTCAGCATTGATCATAAGAAATGTTTCTTGAACAGCAAATAAGTAAATCAGAATGATTTTTAAAGAATAATGTGACACTGAAGACTGAAGTAATAGTCCTGAAAATTCAGACTTATTTCCAAAAAAAAAAAAAAATCTGAGCCAAAACCTTTAGATCGTAGTATAATAGATATTTCACCAATGTTTCGGTTTATGGCCATTGTTTCTGTTCTAAATCTTGTTCACAACAAACATTTGTTCTGTGCTTAGTGTGAATAGGCCTTAATGGCTGTTCGTACAACTGAAGCTGGCACTGAAGCAGATTGCACTCTCCAGAGCATCAGAACATGTGGAAGCCAGAAACAGACTCACACTTTATCTTTCAAACACAAGCACAATGTCAGTTACTTTCTTTCGCAAAGGTCAGGTGGGTTTCATGACCCCAAGCTCCCCGACCACTACATCATGTCTGGTGTGACAGGACATTGTGAGGAAGAACGATTATATGCATGACCTCTGCCCTTTTCATCTCTGGACATAAAGCTTGAAATGCACTTTGATCTAATGACATCATCATCATCCAAAAACAAACAAACATCTAAACAGAACAAAAAAACACACTTTCAAAATCTTTACAACATAACTATGAGGTACAAGAGGAAACTCAATATTACATTTCCAGCCTGCAGCACGTATCCAATATAAATTCACTCAATAAACAAGATGTATGGCACAAGGACCATATGAGTATATATAAAATAATTAATTTTAGATAAGTCAAATCCTTTATTGAAAAACAAAGATCCATCTTTAGGTGTTTCTTCAGCTAGAGCACATATGGACCTCTGAACTTTTAGAAATTAAACTCTCCGGAAATAAACTTTTTACACATCTACTTTCATTACCAATAATTTCACAGAGGACATATCAATCTAATGGGAATTATTTTATTACTTTTTCAAAACCATTTTCAACGATATGTAATTTCCATCACATCTCAAATGATGTATTGTTGCTAAAGATTTTCTGTTGTGCAAATTACACTTTTAACATGTCTGGAATTAAATGAACAACTCCTATGTACATAAGTCTAATGAACGTTATGTATCCTAAACTGTGTTACGTTTGTAACGTGGTAACGTTTAGGATAGCGATTGGGGTAATGATTGGGGGTATCCCAAACTTACTTATCTGAAAAAGTAACTCAGATATTTATTTGTAAATTTTAAAGTAATGCATTACTTTACCCCAAAAGTGAAATGAACACGCCTGAGGCTGAAGGGAATGTAAATTCACGCCTGTACCATAGAGGGCGCACCAATTTTAAGTTCGCACAGAACTTAAAGAATCTTTAAAATATGTCCGAGAGTTTTACACACCAGTCTGTTATTGTGGCGACATTTCCGTGCCCCTAAACATGACGAGATGCCGTCCACATTTTCTGCTTCGCGGAAATCATAGCACTGTATGCGTCAAGAACTGGGCTGACCGGGTACTCGGTACCACCGGTACTTAAAAGAAACCTGGTACCGTGACATTTTCATTTTTTTTGTACCGACTTGGTACCGAAGTACCGGGTCTTCTGACAACACTATTTACATGTGATATTTAACTTGATTTTTCCCAGGCCTGCTCTTCACTGACACATTTGAAAATAAGCAAAAATAAATTATGAAGGCACGTTAAAAAGGTTTTAATGTGACCATGTAACAAAAAAGTGAAATATATTAGATAAGAAAAACAAAATTATGACAAAATTGCCCATAAATTAAGTAACACCTCTTTTACGGTTTATGCAGAGGTTGCAAGATAAAATATAAAAAATAAAATAAATGTTTTGATTATATGTGCTATTATAATAAAACAAATTAATAAAAAATATGTAAAAAAAAAAAAAGTAATTAAGTAAACAAACAAATAAAAAATGCATTATGGGAAAACAATAGTTAAATTTGTATAGTATAGATTTCAGCTCCCCCCATCTGCATAGGTCTTTCTAAACCGGAGATCCATCATTTCAGTCACTTGACAGGCAATCTGGTACTCAAAGAACAAACTTCTTACCACCAGTTGTAGTAAGGAGGGGTGAAACAAGATAGAATACCAAAAACAAAATACCCCTGTATTAGTTGGATGATGGGAGCATTCACTTTTCACAAAATGCTTTTTCAAACGAGAAGCCATTTCTTCCATAAGAATAGTCTGGAACAAAATAAGCTTATTCTGAAAACAAAAAAGCAAACAAACCCCTATTTGTTGTAGGTAAAGAAACCCACAATTTGGTTGCTCTCCTTATGATGTCTGATGACAACTGTGAAAAAAAAGGTTTTCTTTGAAGCCAGTCCGTGGAGGTACTTCAAACCTGCCTTTGTGGATGGAGTGATGGCCGGTCCAAACAGTATTTTCTATTCCTCCTAACAGCTTCAATAGAATAAAACAGAGGAAAGAGCTTTTGGAGACCAGACAGACAAAGTGAACCGCCTTGTTCCGATGCCAAATGGGAAACAGCACACGGATGCTTTTGGGGTAACAAAGCAAGAAAGCCATTTCTAATGCACTTTTATCAAACCTGGACAGTGTTGAAAAAGAGAGTCGACTGCAGTGTTACTCAGTGAAATCCACACACACAAAAAAGAAGAGATTTTATAGTTCAAGTCTTGAAGCTGCTTTTTAGCAGAACAATGTCTGTCCAGTCGGTGGACTCAGGGTTATCAGAAGGAAGGCACAGTGGTGCAACTGCGGCTCTGCTGCAGAAAGGTCACATGAGCCATTGTGTTTCAGGTTCTTGGCCCCAGGTCCCCTGCTGACTGCAGCTTCAGGGCTTTGTGAGGATGTTCATAGGCCATGTGGCACGCCTGAGCCAAAATGAAGCCTTCAGAATAGGTTTGATATGCCGTTTGATAACACAAAGTGCAGACAATAGCGATAGAACGATTGGAGGGGGAAGCACAGAAGCAAGACACAAGAGAAGAAGTACAGATTGAAAGATGAATGGAGAATTACGGCTACAAAGACGGTTGAGCCAAGCATGTAGTCAGCCTTTCTTGATTTGATCTTTTTGTATTACAAGCACCGTGTATTGTCATATTTGGTTCCAATACCCTTCTACAGCAAAAAAACTGTAGGTGCAAATTGAATCTATTTTCGCAACAATGGCCTAACAACACACAAACTGCTGTAAAGATCTATCTCTAAGATATAAACCCTATCAAAGATTTGGATTTATGCAATTACACTGAATAGGGTCTAAAGCTTTCAAACTTCAAAAAAGACACATAAGTACAGAAAAATATAATAAAAGTGGTCCATACAACTTGCGAGCTACATTCCAAAGTCTTCTAAAGTCATACAATAGCTTTGTGTGGGAACAGACTGAAATTTAGGTTGTCGCCTGCTGAAAATCAACTCAACGCATTCATAAAAAATAAAAAAAAACCTATGGCATCATTTATTTTAAAGGGGAAGTCGTGGCTTGGTGGTTAGAGAGTCGGACTCCCAATCGAAGGGTTGTGGGTTCGAGTCCTGGGCCGGCAGAAATTGTGGGTGGGGGGAGTGCATGTACAGTTCTCTCACCACCTTCAATACCACGACTTAGGTGCCCTTGAGCAACGCATCAAACCCCCAACTGCTCCCCGGGCGCCGCAGCATAAATGGCTGCCCACTGCTCCGGGTGTGTGCTCACAGTGTGTGTGTGTGTGTTCACTGCTCTGTGTGTGTGCACTTCGGATGGGTTAAATGCAGAGCACAAATTCTAAGTATGGGTCACCATACTTGGCTGAATGTCACTTCACTTCACTTTTATAAATACATTTATGTCATACTAAGCATGCTTCAAATCCATTAACATTTATTGACATATCTCTTATTGACATATCTCCTATTTCCTTTCTCCTATTTCCTTACTGCACAGTGCACATTAATATTATGCCTAAAAAGTGTTTTAATATCACTGTTAATAAGGATTGTATGACCTCTGTGTAATATCAATCTTTAAATGCAAGCTCTTTAAAGTGGACCTGAAATATACTTGCAATAGTTCCACTTTAGCACAATCAGCTATACTTCAGTTTATCTTAAGTTGGACTTCAGCGCTACTTTCGTACAATTAAAGTGCATATAGCAGAAAAATAGCTGTTCCAATTTAGCAAAATTTTATTATACCAGTTTAGTACACCAAAAGTACAGATGCCGGATATTTATTATTAAGCACATAAATATGTTAATGTATTTGTAGTATACTAAGCACAAAAATGCATTTCAAATACATTTTAGTTTTTTGTTTTTCACTAGGGCAGAATGATGAATCACTTGATCCAGTTAACAAAGTAATCTGAATGATTAGTTCAGACTGAATCAGATTAGACTGAATCAGTTCTTAAATTAAACACAAATATTTAGTCACAGTGGTTATCAGCTCACAGGATGGTATGGTATGATCAGTAAAAACAAACAACAACAACAAAAAAATAATAAAAAATTCAAATTTCCGTCTGTTTCTCACCTAAATCTATCATGATTTCAAAACATTTTGAAATCTATGATTTTTTTTTGTCCATTTTGAAGTTTCAATGGATAGCTTGTCCAAAAGTGAAAATTTGGCTATGAATCACACCACTTGATTCATATGGATTTCTTGTAAATGAAATCCAGGAACTGGTATAATAGACTGAAATCTCAAAGATTTCATTAGGGTATTTAATTGAATTCTTTGTGTCTGGGTGAACTAACCCTTTAGAAATTCCTTATTCATTTTAATGCATGGAAGAAAAAAAACTATATTTGTTATACGCTCAAAAATAATTCACACAAGTTTGGAACATGTTTGTGCAGTGGTGATTTTTCATCACATTATTGCTGAAGAAACATGCACAATAAGACCAAGAATATCCCAAAATTATGAAAATGATGTTATTTTTTACTCGCCCTCATGTTATTCCAAACCTATATGACTTTCTTTGAAACCCACTGACTTTCATTTACCTAAGTCACATTTAAAATGACATGAGAGCGAATAAATGATGACAGTTTTCATTTTTAGGTAAACTTTAACTTTATGAAAGTGAACATGGTCAATTTTAAGGGTCATGTTAAAATACACACAATGAACATCCACACCTCGGGTTCTACGACAGATAAAAATGGCAAAACAGACATTAAATACACCTCTCTGCTTTTGTGAATCCTTGATCATCATGGGTAAGAAGCAGTAATGTAGTCGTAATCCCTTTAGCCAACAGACAGCAGCCAGTAAAGCACTGCAGCTTCTAAAACCCATTTGAGTGTTTCTTCAGCCTATAGATCCACATGTTCAGCTAATCAACAACACAGCCACTTATCTTAGTTAGTTTCCCCAAAGACGAAAGATTACAATGAATTTTAATGTACTCTTTTCTACAGCTTTGATAAAAGCAGAATGCCTTAAATGAAGGAGAGCCGTTACTCCACGCATATATGTTGCGTTTCCAGGCCCGAATATATTAACAGGTATAATTGGGTCCCCGTAGCAGTGCACCTTTTTGAAGTAAAGGCTTTCAGAAATGGCAAGGCAATGGTCTCTGTCGTATAAATTACAACACTGCGCAAATCAGTTTTCTAGTTCACCAACCCCCCCCACACACACACACGTTTCTGTAGACGCACAAATAAAAATTAAATAAAGAAAAAGCCCCTCCATCCATTTCCCTCAAGGTCTTTCTCAATGTGGCCACGTGAAGCTTTTCGAGCCATTACCGCAAACAAGATAATCCTCGCCATCTATTATATTGTGTAAATGTGCTGCTGGAACAATAAGTTTGTTCTGAACTCAAACCACTTTAGCCTGGCACTTTCGGAAAACTTTTCAAATCTGTGCCGCCAACAAACTCGCCATTATACTTGATGTTGTTTGCCAATGCGAGCTCTATTATTTCAGGACACAAAAGGAGGAGAGAAAGGGAAGCGGCTGCAAAAAAGAAAGATAATGGTGTTCGCTTTGATTGGTTCCTTCTTACACAGGCAGACCGAGGATCAATTCACTTTTTGAAAAGAGGGGAAGGTTGTTTACAACGAAGGACCTGCAGCAATATGAAAATGAAATCAATAATCCCACTGTGAAGAATGGATGGATGCAGGCTCGAGGCGTCTGGTCTTACATGAGAAAGGGCCAAAAAAATGAAAGGCAGAGATTGGGAATTATAAGCCTTGTGCCTGCCATCGAGTACCGAGGTATATATTTTTTAGCAGGACTGTAAAAGTTGATGTATGTGATTAGTTAAACAGGTTTTATTTTTTATAACATTTTATTTTGTGTGATTTCCCTGATTAGAAATTAATTCAAAAATTGTTATATTTTTATGTGCAGCTGTTGTGTAACATGCACAAAAGGAGAAACTCCCAGTCAAAGCCGAAGACGGTCACATCTGAGTTATCTGCCTTTAACTTGAGGGATTTGAATAAGGCTATGAGGAGCTCTTCATGCCATCGGTCATGCTTTAATAAGCCGCGGCAGAGTTATGGGTGATTAACAGGTTGCTGTGCATGGATTTTCACATTCTGTAATAAGGGCTTTGGAGGACGCGACGGTCCATAGGGACAACGCCTCATTGCGTACCTTGCAGATGTAACAACAATCAGACTTCATTAAACAACTCCAAAATTCATGCTACTTGCTTTCTCGATAAATGTTCACGGTCTCATCATTGGTGCAAGTAATTCCCCCCCAAAAATCTTTACTAAACCCATCATTTATTCATCCTCACATCATTCAAAATAGGTGAGTTTCCTTCTTCAGTTGGATTATTTCTATGGTAATTTAGGAACTTTTTGGAGGTCACTGTATGGAAGAGTCCATTACCTTGTCAATTACTGCTCCATAAAAGTCAAACCAGAATCAATCATTGCACAACTCTAAACACACTGGGAAAAGTTGCTCTGCCAATCAAATTCAAGTACTGGAACTGGGTCTGTTGTATAATTACAGTTTTAATCAGTCACAACATTCAAAATGTTCAATGTTTTTTGCAGTTAACATTGTAGTTATAAACGGAACAAAAATTCAGTATTTTTTTTTGTTTTTAGAACTTAACAAGGGACATTGGACTGTCCAATGATTCGGTACAGAAAACAAAACAACTACATTGTCCTAAAAAAAGCTAAGCAGACAATGTATTGGTCTGCACAGATCACACACACACAATAGAAGGATTAATTTAATTTGAAATGTCTGCTACAGAGTAATTTAATGCTCTATTTATTTGAACACCCTCTTAGGTGATGCTCGATTGATGATTTGTTTATGGACCCTGGAGTCAACGGCAGTCGCTGCATTTGTGTCTTGCTCAACATCCAAATAAATAAACTGCCATGCAATATTCCAGCAGCACTTGATCTGAGTACTCGCATTAACACACACAGCTCTGAGTTGGCACAGCCGGGGTCATGGGAAGACCTCAAAGCACCTGGCAGAAGTTGCTTTCAGCCAATCGAATAAAAAAGGTGGCATCTCTGGGCCTCACTGGAGAAATGCAGCAATACACTCTGTGATCTGACTCAAGTGTGTCTGTAGAAACTGTATTTATGCACATTTCTAACATAGCTATACCTTTGGGGAAAATCTGCTTAAAAATGCTCCCTGATGTTAGCCAAGCATCTGATTTTGAGAAGAAAAATAAATAAATAAAGCAAGAAGCTACAAGATGTGCTAATCAATGTGCATTACATTGATTTTACCACAATTAAGAGTGTTGTTAGGTACAATACAAAGCAGCCTTGAGTAGCATATTGCTTTAATATAACAAAAGCAAAAGCAATCTAATAAAACAAACCAATGTTAAATTAATTAAATGCAATAATAATAGTAATAATAATTCAACATTAAATAATTTACAATTAATTTATTTAAAAAGTTTGTGTTTTATTAAAGTATTATAATATTATTACTATTAAATATAACAAATTATATATATATATATATATATATATATATATATATATATAAAAAGATAACTATTTAATCAGTAGAAGTTTTATTTATTCTTATGTTAAAGAATAAATAAATAAGCAAACAAAGCAGCAATACTGTTCAAGGTTTTTTTATTTTACTGTTCCCTTCGCGCTGAGAGGAATAAGTCATAATTCACCACAAGAAGACGCACTGAGAGGGATAAGCTTTGGATTACCTCAGAAAAAAGAATGAATTTAGTTTTTTTTAAATTAACACGTGTGTATATATATATATATATATATATAAGGGGTGTAACGGTTCACAAAATTCACGGTTCGGTTCGATACAATACACTGGTGTCACGGTTCGGTTCGGTACGGTTCAGTATGTTTTAGATACAGCAAAAAGAAAAAATTGGCAGTTAAATTTCCTTGATTTAAAATTTTTTTTTTATTAAAACTAACAAAGTGTTTTTTACATTGAACAATGATGGAGCTATTCTTTACCCATCTTCTATGGTGTTTTCTTAGCAGCATACTGTATAAAACAAAAAAAGCTCCTTATAAATAAAAAAATGAAAATGTTATATTATTGTAGTAGTTATGAACAAATACAAAGATGTAACTTTTTATATGTAACTCTATAACTCTTTATATTGAGTGTGTTTTTACTCAATTGGTTCTCTATAGGGCTTATGTTTTTTGGAACAAAGCAGGAATTACGGTCTGTCTGAAATGGGCTTGTGAAGGAATATTGTAATGGGGCTCAATTACATTAAGCATGTTCTTAAAACCTACGTTTTCCACTACAGAGTAAGGCGCTCGCTCACTCAGTACGGGCTGAAGGCTCGTTGCAAAATGGCCAATGCGTTTAACAGACCAGAAATAGAAGATCCTCCAATAACCAACAGGTCTGGTGTTTGGGTGCACTTTGGATTCACTGTAAGCTATAATGGTGATGATAGAAGGAATGGTAAATAGTAAGGTCTCATATCCACGGCTATAACGTAAATGTACCAATCGCCGTGGTGATGTCTTTTGCCCTGTTTGAATCCACTGGCAATGTCTGTCTAAATGCTGCGGGGATAATTTTTTTCTTGTATGTTTCTCATTTTTTTCATCTTTACCCAGATACTGACACACTAAGGTGATGTCGGCGTAAATGAGTTGACATGTTTCAAGTATTCCCGCTGGTGTTTTTTTTTTTTTTGTATTCCCGCTGATGTACCCTAGATGCAACATATCCTTGTTTTTTTATCCACCACTCTCTTGCCATCACCATTATAGCTTACAGGGAATCCAAAGTGCACCCAAACACCAGATCTGTTGGTTATTGGAGGATCTTCTATTTCTGGTCTGTTAAATGCATTGGCCATTTTGCAAACGAGCCTTCAGCGTGTATTACTGAGTGAGCGAGCGCCTGACTGAGTAGCCTAACATAAACATATAAGTTGGTGTTTTTTTCTTCTTCGGGGGTGTCAGGGGCGTTGCCTGTTACGTCGTTTGGGTCATTGGGCTACCTTGTTGAACGCATATTATATTTCACAATTTTTTTTTATTTTTTACAAATATAATTAATTAGTCCAACGAACCTTTCGGTCCATAATGCGTACCGCGTACCGAACCGAAAGCCTCGTACCGAACGGTTCAATACGAATACGCGTACCGTTACACACCTAATATATATATATATATATATACACACACACACACACACACACACACACACACACACACACACACATATATATATATATATATATATATATATATATATATATATATATATATATATATATATAGTCAGTATAGAAATTAAAACTTTTATTGAGCACACAAGTGATGATAAATATAGTAATCATGTTACAAACGATGCTGTTCTTCTGAACTTTCTATTCATCAAAAAAATCGGAAAAAATTATTCTCCACTCTTTTCAACATTAACATATATATATATATATATTTTTTTTTTTTTTTTTTTTTTTTTTTGAGTAGCAAATCAGAATATTAGAAGGATTTCTGAAGGATCATGTGACTGGAGTGATGATGCAAGAGATTCAGCTTTGATTGTTCCTAATAAACTGTTTAACTTCACTCGCAAGTGAATCTCAAGTTATTTTGTGGGATAATTAAATATATTCTAAATAAACTACAAATATAAACATATACACATTTATTTTGTCCTCACATTCCTTCTTGAAACTCTTCCCTCTCAGTCACAAACCTGACTGAAAGGCTCATCATGCAGCTCATTATGCGGTTCTTTGTCTTCTCAGGTGTAAATCACAATAATATTCATGGTCAATTACTACTAATAGTAGAATTAGTAGTAATAATAATACATATAATTATCATATAACTGCTGTTTTTACGTGTAATTTTTTTAGTATAATATTATAACTTAATATAAATATTTGTATTATCAGTCATTTAAATATTAGTGGTTTATATCTTATTATAATTATTATATAAGCCAGTGGTGCCCAACCCTGCTCCCGGTGATCGACTGTCCTGCAAAGTTTAGCTCTTATCCTAATCAAACACACCTGAAGCAACTAATTAAAAATTAGTTAAAAATTAAAGGCAGGTGTGTTTGATTAGGGTTGGAGCCAAAATTTGCAGGACAGTCGATCGCCAGGAGCAGGGTTGGGCACCCCTGATATAAGCTGTATTATGGTTTGGGTTAGAGTTAGTTTGTTATAAATTACAATTTGGAAAAAATAATAGAGTTCTAGGGTAAAAGTCTAAAATAATAAGTCTCTAGAAGTCCTGATCAAGAGATAATTACTCACATGAAAATAATTTAAACTATGTTGCAGCAGCAACAATCATTGAGTAGAGTACCCCGCAATCTCTCGCATTCCTCTACCTATATTCACTATATTTATAATATCTCAGAGCTCATATGAATGTTGATGTAATTCTATATGTGGACAGGCACTCTGAAACATCTGTTACAAGAGCACGCACTGGCCTGAACTGTCATATACACTTCAACACGCACACACACACACATGGGGCATTAGCCCTTGAGCCTGCAGTGATGCTGATGGCAGAGCTGGGGCTTTGGGGGCAAATTTAGTGCTGGGAGAAACAGCATTAAAAGTTTTGGGCAGCCTCTCAAAAAGTTCAGCCTTGACACAACAGCCCCTGCCGCCCCACATTATCAATCCAGCACCAGACACGCAGGGCTAACTAGCCTATTCCCTTCTCCCACTCTCCTTCTCTTCCCTTCCATCGTTGCTTTTTTTTATATCCCTTCTATATCTCCTTCCCTCCATCTCTCCTTCAGCAGCCGTTCACGAGCCTCTCTCTCTCTTCTTCCTTTCCTCTGTGCAAGGTAGCTCAAAACATCAATCACCATCAAAGTCGTGTGTCTAGCCCTGTCCGTAAATGAGCGGAAGATCCCGGAGCAGGCTGGAGCGTGTAGGATGGAGGAATCAGCCAATCTTGGAGTCATTATCCCAGACAATGCCCAGGGAAGCGTAGGTGCCCCCTCAGACGGAGTATGCAGGGTTTACTCCCGGCACAAATGGATCGCTCGGCACTCACTCCTTTTCTCCGTCTCCCTTCATTCCAGGGCATGCAGCCTTCCCAAAGTGAAGTGTGTCAAGCGCAAGAGAGAGTTTCTCTAATAAGGGCTTCTATAGCTTCAAACAGCTGTATGGGAACTGCTATGATGAGAAGGTTTGGCTTTGATCTATGCTTAAAATTAGGATGAGAAAAACTACATATTTACAAAATTGACTAGTTGGTGGGTTGCCTGGAAATCTAGTCGGCTAATCAGTCGTCGCTAATCACATTTGGCATTTTTAAGCACTGGAAAATTAGGCTGGTTCATTACCACTTAATACATGAAAAACATATTTAAATTAAATAAGTAGAAGAACAAAAACAATTAGGCTGAATTTAAATCACGATTAAAAGTGATAATTGTTTACTTTGAACATATGGATATATTATACTCAAACATTTTATATTTAGCTATAACTTTTCTCTTGGGATCAAGGCTTAAAAACAGTAGTTCCACAACAATTCAAAAAATTGGGGTCAGACAGTTTTTTTTTTTTTCTTGATCAAAAATACAGTAAAACCGTAATAATGCGTTCAACTTTTGTATTAATTTTACGAAAATTCTATTATTAAAAATAATAATACTACATTAAACTATTTCCAAAGAAGTAGTTTTAATCTTGTTGTTAAATTAGTTTTAATAATAATAATAATAATAATAACAACATTATTACTATTAAGTATAATACTTTATTAAAAGTAGTAGCAGCAGCAAAAAAGTATACATTCAATTTTTATTTAATTTTTTAATACATTTAATATAAATATGATTATTATTAGTACTAATTTAAACATTAGCAGTTCATATTTTATTTCAGTTATTATTAAGTCTTAAAGCACTGAAAAATTTGGCTGTTTCATTTCCACTAAATATAAGAAATATATACATTTGTACACATATGCATTTTATACGTAGCTATAACTTGTTTTCTTACAATTAAGACTTAAAAACAGTAGCTCTACGACCAGGGAGATGTCTTAGATCTTCTTTTAATGAACTGCTGGCAGTTCCAAGAGCTAGATATAAAAAAAGGAGATCATTTGCAGTGAGGGCTCCAAAACTATGGAATAGTTTGCCAGTGGATATTAGTTCATCTCAATGTGTGTCTGTTTTTTTACATTTCGATTGAAAACATACCTGTATAGATGTGCTTCTAATATTTTGTGATTTGTTTTTTGTTGCTGTGTATCTTTTTTGCTTCATCATATATTGTGTATTGCTCTTTATAAATGTATCTTTTATGACTGTGTTTTTATATTGGGTAAATCACATTGTGCGTTGTAGCTTTAAAGGTGCCATATAAATGAAATGTTACTTGCGTTCAAAAGATTGGGGAGCAATTTCTGTTTTTTATTTTAATGTGAAAATAAATAAAAATTACAAAAATTAAAAATGTTTTATGTTTTATATATATATATATATATATATATATATTTATTTATTTATTTAATAATTTCTTCCTACAATGACAAAGCCAAATTTAGCAGGCACATGATCCTTCAGAAATCATTCTAACAGAATGATTTAATGCTGAATTTATATATATATATATATATATATATATATATATATATATATATATATATATATATATATATATATATATATATATATATAAATATATATATATATATATCTACACACACACACACACGCACACACAGATATATACATGTCGTCTTATTATTAATTTTATTACAATTGTACTGCATTTTACAAGAATCTGCATTTTCAAGGATTCTCTGATAAATATGTTCAAAAGAACCGTATTTATTTTGAATCTTTTGTAAAATTTTAAATGTTTATACTTTCAATTTAAAGAACAAGAACCTCTACATCTGACCCCAAGCTCATTAAACGTATATGTAAATATGTTTCCTTGTACTAAACCCATATTTAGTCGAAATCATTGTTCAATTGCTGGAGTCTAATTAAACGCAACTCAATTATAACAAGGTTGACTGTGTTATATTTCACACCTCTAGCAAGCAACGTCTGTTCTATAATACTGACAGGTAACAAGTGCTGTGCTAAGAAAAATATTATCTAGAGGTGACTCACCTCAGCAAATGTTACTTATAGTATAATCTGACATTCTGTCATTTAACTGAATTATTCACTCAAAAAAGAGAAACCTCTCATCACATACTCACCTCATGTTATTAATAACCTGTTGTAGTTAGCATTTTCTGTAAACATAAGATGATATTTTATGTTTTTATACATAGAATGCCATAATAAGAAACCAAAGCTTTCTGTGAGGAAAAGACTGAATTGAAGTAATTAAAATCACTGAAAAAAAATAAATAATTTCCAATTTTGGTCAATGGCTCAATTCCTTAACCTCACACTTTTTTATAGTCAATTTTGAGGTCATGATCAACCAATATTTTTTTTTTATTTTTTTTTTTTTATACACTCTTGCCTCTGGCCCACAAAGTGAACAAATATCCTGAGGCTTTGTGCACATAAGAGAACGATGTTCGATTAGCCAAACGAATACCATTGATCTGGATTTTGTGTTTACCACCTCCTGCTTTTGTAGTAACAGCTATTCCCTGCTTATGTGAAAAGTTGGACAAAGACGCAGCATGAAACTGCACACACACAAAATTGCTTGATCAAACTGCACTGAAAACCCTTTTATGAACATTCTCAATTCAGAAAGACTCAAGGAGAGAAGAAAAACAAAAAACTGGCCAGACATCAAGGACGTTTTCAACTCGTATTGAGTACCAGTGCTGCTAAGTAATAGCAATTAAACAGAGTCGACACTTGCATTCAACAGTTACAATACAGCACGGGTGAGTGGAGGTGAGGGGAATGAGGAAGTGAGAGCGATAACCCGCCGGCAGCAGCACCCCACACACCAGATCCACATCCTGGTACTGCGAGTCGTTGCCATAGCAGTGATTATCACACACTCCTTGAGTGCAGTGTGTACTAGTGAACCAGCATCCCATCCACACACACACACACACACACACACTCTCTTTCTTTCTCTCTCCCTCTTTCCTTTGACTGGGGGTGTGATGGAGTGGAGCCATTATTCTGCTGTTGCCTGGCTACAACTGAACTTTAAAAGTAAAACTCCAAGAGAATTAACACTTTGAAAAGGACACCTTTACCTACAGCGATGCAGCAAGGGTGCGCGGACCGACAAGAAACAATGCAGTGACTGTAAAGTCTGAGAAAAAAGACCGGCGACTGGAACCCAGGTTTTTATTTTTAACAGGATAGTTCACCCATGACATCACTGACTCACCCGGATGTCTTCATACCGAACCTGTATGGTTTTATTCTACTGTAGAACACACACAAATGAAGGATGTGAAAATCAGCATACTTTAAAGAATATTTGGGTCCAATGAAAAACAATATTTTTCAAAATATCTTCTTTTGTGTTCCACAGAAGAGGAAAAAAACATGCAGGTTTGGAACAACATGACAGTTATTATGATTACAAATTTTGTTGAATATTTGAGTTCAAATATTAATGTTAATCAATGTTTCTGTGTCAGTAACAATTAAAATTTTCCAGTCTCTCTTTCTGATCTTTAGGAGGTGTTCACCTGACAGCGATTTATAACAAAATAACTAGAAAGTGACTCACTTTCAACGAGGTTTGAGGCGACATGAGCTACAGACCACTGGCGAGAGATTAACTCTATGCAAATGTGCCGCAATTCAGTGTGGATGCCAATGGGCATTTACATTTTTATTTATGCATTTGGCAGACGCGTTTATCCAAAGTGACTTGCAGTGCATTCAAGGGATAAATTTCATCAGTTTTTGTGTCCCCAATGAATTAAATCCATGATCTTGGTGTTTCTAGTGCCATGATCTACCAATAGGGCTTCAGGAATGCCTATTACCAATGGAAACTTTTTTTATGTTACTGTAAAAACCGTAATTAATATTCAATAATATTCAAATTCAAATTTTTTTTCTCCATTAGAGCACACAAATTCTCAATAGTTTAGGTAAACAGATCATAGAAATTTTGATGAAATTAACAACGCCGAAAATGTAAAAACTAAACATAAGTTACAAAGCATTCAAATAATTATGAACATTCATATTTAAAATTGATCTGTTAAGCATACATTTTTTAAAAATACTATAATAGTATTTTTCCTTATTGGGAAAATGGTTAGAGAGTCGGACTCGCAATCGAAAGGTTGTGAGTTCGAGTCTCGGGCCGGCAGGAATTGTAGGTGGGGGGAGTGCATGTACAGTGCTCACTTCACCCTCAATACCACGACTTAGGTGCCCTTGAGCAACGCATCAAACCCCCAACTGCTCCCCGGGCGCCGCAGCATAAAAATGGCTGCCCACTGCTCCGGGTGTGTGTTCACAGTGTGTGTGTGTGTTCACTGCTCTGTGTGTGTGCACTTCGGATGGGTTAAATGCAGAGCACGAATTCGGAGTATGGGTCACCATACTTGGCTGAATGTCACGTCACTTTCACTGTCACTTTCACTTTCAACAAAAAATAGACAAATATTATATAATACTCAAATAATTGTGAATATCATGAACATTTGATTAATATTTCATTATATATATATATATATATATATATATATATATATATATTCACATTTCAAAAAACAATTGATTACCTTTTCATATAAATATATTACATTTTTAAACTAAAGTAATTATAAAGCATGTTAGTGCTATATTTATATTTTTTTTTATTAGTATTTCATATAAGAAATAAAATTAAAAAAAAAAAAAAATTCAATGTCTATTTGACAAGTATGTTGAACTAACATTTTGACATTACAGTACATAAATGAATTTTTACTGTGCCCCTAAGAGTTTAACCAAGGTTACAAATGCTGCTACACAAAAACATTACTCCTAAATCTTATGGTTTCTTACCTTCTTAGCTGCATTGATGCACTGCATGTACTCTTTGGCCAGATCTGAGCACTGAAGTGTCTGCTCACGGTTCTCTCTATAACAGTTCAGGATCTGAGCTTGCAGGTTTGAACACACCGGCTCCACGTTACGTGGCCTGTGAAAAAGGTCAAAGGTCAGCGAGAGGGAACCATGCAGGCAGTGTTCATCTAAATTCATCTAACTGCAAAAGCAGAGGGATATTGTTGTACACATCATGCATGCATTGATGATAAATATTTTATATGAAGTGCAACCAAAAAACAGACTCGGCTGTAAAATACATTTCCTTTCCTCCCTCCCTCCCTCCCTCCCTCCCCCAATTCCGCTCTTCCTGTGGATAGTTTAGTAGAATGAATGAATACGGGAGACAGGTTAAACTGAATTACCGGCAGAGTGGATATTCATTAATAACACCAGTGTCAAGAGTGGCAGTGACTAGAACAACTATGATAAATAACCCAGCGAGTGGGAAGGAAGTGGAGGGGGTGAAAAGACCCAACAAACTCCCCGGTACATTTGTACAGTAGACCCTGCAGGCAAAAAAGAGCCACAAATAATCTGTCATTCATCCTCACTTCAGACAAATACCTTCACTCAAACTAATAACGCGAATCCGAATGACCATTGTTGAAATGCCTGTTTAAATGACGGTTATTGACTCAGATAATGAATGTGCTGAGATCTGTGCAAGAAATTTTTACTAAAAGCCAAAAATGAATGTTTATACAGCAATATACTCAATCATGCTAATCATTCTCAGAGTCAATTTGAAAGCTAAAGTATTGTCAGTTTTTTTTTTTTAATGCAAGTTTGGGTTTGGATACTGCACAAAAAGGTTTAATAAAGAGATTTATCCATAGCTAATCAAGCTGGTTGTCAAGTTAACAAAAGATTGACTAACTAGTTCTCAAATCAAACTTATAATGCACAAAATAAGACTGTAGAACACATTGTATAACTAATTATTACAATTACTGAATCAGATCATGCAATAAAAAAAAAATAAATAAAAATAAAATATTTTACTTATTTAAAAAAGTAAAAATGTTAGATTTATATAGTCAAACAGCCAAATTTACAATAGTTCTAACAACGTCACACCAAACTAATAGCATGCAATCATTCTGCATTTGTTAAAATGTTAAATGACTGTCTCTGATAAAGTATATTCTGTACATACTCTAAACCAATAATACAAAACTATATACAAAAATAATGTTTTTATTTGCGCAATTACCTTTACTAAAAAGCATAATCTAAAACAATTAAACAAACAAAAAAACAATTAGCTTTCATTTTCATTGTTTCTATTACCCAATCAAGTCATTTATACAAATATCAAATATCTCTAATAATATATGTTGCATTCAAATACAAACATATCTAAAGCAATACCAATAAATTTAAACTTTAAAAGAGTGAGGTACTTCGGCTTCACACCACAAAAAAAATGTATTGACTACTGATGGCTTGACTGATAAAATGGATAATGTTTGTGGAAAAGTACTGTATCTTTGTTCAAAACATATCCTAAACCAACAAAACGGGGCTTTATAGTGCAATTTATCCAATCAAACTAATAACTTTTGCCGTCAAGCTGGCGAAAACTTGGCTAGTCAGGTGTTATGTCGAATATCACTGGACTGATTAAGCTAAGTGAATCCCTGCATCCACCTCCAGCCTCACTGCAAATGCCGCTTTCAGACGATCGCCTGACATCCTTCTTAATTGAAAGGCGATTTAAAGGCTCAATCTGGCTTAGGTTTCACTTGCAAGTTCAATTAAATCATCAACAATTGCCATCATTCTGACGCAGAGTACAGATAAGCCAATCCGTCGATCCCTTTTCAAGCAGGGTTGTGGGTCTTATCGTCATTTGGGAAAACCAGACGTGGCCGAAAACAGAAGGGCGAAGGAAATAAACTTCCATCAATAGCACATCTGCACACGTTAGAGGGCCGCCATTTATCAGATCCTGTATTTTTTTTTTTTTTTTTTTTATCAGCCGCCTAAACCGTTTTTTGTTTTAATTACCCCATGAAAGGAAGAACAACTACTGTAGTCACATTCTTTGCTCCGGCAGATAAGAAACTCTCCTTTAATTTAAAATAAACTGCCTTCATCAGGAATGGCAAAGGCTTCTGATAGAGCAGAGGATTTTATTAAAGCAGTCTGAAGCAGAAAATTGGCTTGCTCAAACCCGGGCTGAACTGAATTGTACCAAATTGAAGGTGAGGTCTTTAATAAAAATATTAGCTGAGCTGCTTACGAACTCCTCTGCTTTGAAGAGCACAAGCCGTGCCTGTTTAAGGGACGCTCATTTCCTCATTTCACATCTGTAAATAAATAACAGTGCTTAAAGATTAAATGCTAATTACCAGAATTTTGTCTATTATTTGTAATCTCCTTAACGAAGCAGAGTGCTACAGAACAAAGTGCGACTTCAGAAACCTTTCCGAGGCGGAAACGCACAAAGCGCAATTCAAAAATATGGAAATGAAATGCAAAGAAAAAAGCAACTACAAAAGATTAAATTAGCTTAAAACACATTCTGTGTGTAGGAGCATGTGCTCGTAACTTGAAGAGACAAGCTCATTATTCTGATGCTAAGGAGCCACGCTAGCTGAAAATTGGTAGATACCAAGGACTGCACCGAGGTTTAGCTTCCGCTCGCTCTTTAATTATTTCCAATCAGCTCTCGTTGATAAGAGAAAACAAGACTTTGGAATTACCGCACTATGGAAATCTCTGCAAGCAGCGACTCGGATTACCGTCTGAATGCTTGGGAAAGTGAGATAAACAAATAATAGCTAGAGGAGAACACAAAATCAAACTTGATATAACACGTAGGTCACGAGGCTTTATCAGCTCAGAGCTCGGCTCGACATGTTTTCTGAACTGAGGGTCTAAAATTAACTAGATTAGACCTCCGTTGCCTTGACCTCGCTCGAGCTCAGCTGGCAGATGAGAACCTCGTCTTATCTCGTCGACTCTCCTTCCAGGGGCTCGCTTGCACTCTGACAGCTTTTCAATTGACTGAGCACGGGCTTCCTCTCCTCCTCAACCACATCCCTCCACTCTCCTGTCCAATCTCACCTGTAGGGGCCGGCATTTTTCTGCAGCGATGGGCCCCACTTAAACTTGACAGGGTGAGAGGAGGATGGGAGAACGAAAGAGATAGAGAGAGAGAGAGAGAGAGAGAGAGAGAGAGAGAGAGAAAAGAGGAGAGATAGGCTTGGACGGGTTCTGACAAAGCTGATAATTACTTCCATGGCCGGGTCTGCATTTGCTAGACCGGCGGGCTAGAGTTCTGCACCTCTCTCCGGGGTAACGGTCTCTGAAGGGCTGAGGAGTCACTTCTCTCGCCTCTAGTCAATCAGCGCATGGAGCTCAACAGTCATGCGCGCTTCCATAACCTTCGGCCTGCCGCGTGGAGACAGGTGTAGAGAGGAGATGTTACTCTGGTGTGACAAGGTGAGCGGTTGTTGGATGCAGGAGCTGTCTGACACGTCCTCAAGGCAGGAGGTCACAAAGCAACCGTTCAGAACTCTGCTAATACATCCGCACTTTAATTCAACTTTCGGTACAACTGAAATTCTCCATTAACCACTCCTACATATATACATACAGTGCCGCCCACTAATATTGGCACCCTTGGTAAATATGAGCAAAGGTTGCTGTGAAAATAAATCTGCATTGTTTATCCTTTTGACCTTTCATTCAAAAACTTTTTAACAAAATTCTAACCTTTCATTGAAGTAAAACAATGGAAAGTGGGGGAAACTCACATTATGAAATGTTTTCTCTAGTTCACGTTAGCCAAAGTTATTGGCACCTATTGTTATTGCTCAGTGACACATTTTTGTGTTGATTTTGCTTTGGGTCATTATCTTAAAGGAAGATCCAAACATGGTCCATTATAAAAAAATGTTATATGTTGGTATTTCATAAAATCCATTATGTCATGGGGGATTTTCAATGCTTTAGCTCTTTTCTTACATCCACTTTCTATTTTGTGAAGCTCAACAATCTTGTTTTAGAATTAAACATCAAAAAGATAAATTATGCAGATTTATTTTAACAGCCGCCGTTGCTCATATTTACCAAGGACGCCAATATTAGTGGGCGGCACTGTTTATATGTATGTGTGTGTGTGTGTGTGTGTGTGTTTGTACAAGAAATGTCAAACGACGACCACTGCATACTTGACTTCATTGCATGATATGCAAATCAAGTAATCTTACTAATTTTTCATCAATATTTGGTAATAAAAGCTCCAAAGGTATAATATTTCAGACGAAAAGTAATAATAAACATTTAATAATAAAATATAACTTTCTTAATATTGCATGAAATTTATAAAGTAAAAAAAATAATAATATTATTGACATAGAATAATATTTATTTTTATTTACAATTTAATATTTTATAATATGCATTGTGAAAAACAAGCAAAAAAAATAGGAAAGGTAAATAACTAACTAAATAAATACAAAAAGACGAAACAGAAAAAAAATATATAATGCACACATCACCAGTCAAAACATTTATGATTTTTTTTTTTAAGAATTATCTTCTGCTTACCAAGCTTGCATTCATTTGATTCAAAATACAGCAAAAGCAGTAATATTGTGGAAAAAAAAATTATATTTAAAATTACTGCTTTTCTATTGGAATATACTGTATTTTAAAATGTAATTTATTCCTTTGATCAAAGCTAAATTTTCAGCATATATATTTTTTAAAGCAGTTTGTGTTGGTATCCTAATATTAATCTCCCGTTCCTGTGGCAAAGTGGTAGAGCATTGTGTTAGCAGTGCAAAAGGTTGCAGGTTCAGTTCCCAAGGAACACACATACTGGTAAAAAAAAAAAATTTAATAATAATAATAATATTAATTTAATAATATTTTTTATATATTTTTTTTATATATATTATCTATAAATATATATATATATATTATCTATAAATATAAATATATATATATATATATATATATATATATATATATATATATATATATATATATACACACACACTAAATGCTTTCGATAAAAGCGTCTGCTAATAAATGTAATGTTAATTTAAGTCTTACAAAATACAAGGTTAAACCTAGCATTCTACATCAAGATGGTTAATTTATGTTTATTTAAATTGGGGAAAATGTATAACAGGTTTTTTTTTTTTTGGTAATGCCAATCACCGCTGAGATTAATGGGAACTAAAAACTAGTCTACATTAAAACGTCTGTACGGCAATAAGAATATATTGTAAACATGGTTACCAAGCAATTTTTATTATGTAAATACTTTTATAAGATTTCTTTTTTGGGATGGAACCATTCAGTTAAAGCCCAGATCTTACTAGGTAACATCACCCCCAATTACAGAGGAAAGGGTTCAGATAAAAGTCTAAAATTCCTATGCAAAACTCTCAAAGCAAAGCAACTGCAAGTAGTACATAAATTACCCATGATGACAATGACTCATCATGGTCAAAGAAAGTTCTTCATTTATCTGAATAAATGAAGCGAGGAGAGCATGATGAGAAGAGAATGCCACAAGCCAATTATCATCAAAATTCAAACCAGAAACCTCTGGAACGTGTGAATAAAATAACGTTTGAATAAAATATGGGGGGGGGGGGGGGCTTATAAACATGCACTGTGCTGTGGCTGTGCTAAAGCAAGACTCATGACCCACAGTCTAGTCGTCCCACACTTCCACCCACCCTTCCAGCCAACAGCTCCTCTAATGAGGGCCTTTCCTCTGAGAGACCGCAAACAACATCCCTCGCAAAAGAAAAAAAGAACAACAAATGCTTGGCTAAGGCTATATAATTGGCTGCCATAGAGCAGGGAAGTTTACTGGGAAGGGAGACCAACCATGACACTGACCAGATGCATTTCCTACTCTTCTTTTTCTTTGCTTCATTCTCTTAAAGAGGCAGTTCACCTAAAAATAAAAACGGTGTCAATATTTACTCACCCTCATGAGTAAATCCAAACCTGTATGCCATTTTATTTAAATTTTTTGGTGGAACAAAAATAAACTGAGGAATTCAAGAACAGCTCTTGCAGCTAATAATGATTGTGGATGGTTATCCATTTTACCTCATACAGTATATTAAATGAGATTTTAAAATAAAGCCACAGCGTGATTAACTGTTACATGTCTATGAGCCACATGCAGCAGAAGCATTCCTGAATGAATAAGTGATCAACAATATTCAGATAGGTGTTTAAACAATGCAAAGAAAATTTCCCTCATACCATTACACCTCCAGCAGCAGCCTAAAACATTGATACAAGGCAGGATGGATCCCTGCTTTCATGTCGTGTATGCCAAATTCTGACCCTACCATCCAATATACCTACCACCCTACCAGAAATTTAGAGCCATTAGACCAGGCAACTTTTTTCCAATCTTCTATTGTCAATTTCAGTGAGCCTGTACAAATTGTAGCTTCAGTTTCCTGTAACAGATGACATGAAATCTTGCAGGATTTCATAATTAAACTACATAGAATCCGACAACTATACATTATAAAAAAAGATGATACAAAATGTAATACCTTGGAAAATTGCATTTAAGACTTTAATACTTTTTTAAACCCCACTGACACCCTTTAAAAAGTGAAAGGTATGTGGATGTAAGCAAATCAGACAATTATCTTTTCTCATAAAACCTGGCAACAAGATTGTGAATTTGAAAGTGAAAGCATCCGAAGACCCACTTATAACACCGCAAGAGGAACTCCCATTCACAAAATTCAAATCACAAATAATAACTACTGATGAAAATGAACGGGTTGAATGTTAACCACTTTCATTTCCATATAGCTATAAACTAAGATAAAAGTTCTTCAGCATGCATTGATTAATTTTTTGATTTTGGACATTTCTTCATGGGATTCATTTGCTTTTTGATTTTTGACATTTCTTTGTGGGATTCATTCACTTTGAATAACCAACAATTTCATGCTGTGAACCTTAGCATTAGCAAACATCTTGTGGTCCACCCAATCCACCCCTCCTCCTCTACGCTTCCTAGTCTGTATTCCTGACTGACAGGTCCTGCTGAGTTTCTTAACAGCCCTGTAGGTTCGGTAGTTCGCCTTGGCTGGATCGCAGTTCCTCAGCAGGCATTTTCAATTTGAGTTATCAGATCCACCGCACTCCTCGCTTGGGAATGGGGCAGGACGGCCGCGGGACAGTGGCTGTCTCACAGCTCCATGTGTTGGAGAGGCGAACGACAGAGGGATCCTGAACTGCTTGAAGCTTGTGAGGCGGGTGAGGATTAAACGCTGGCCTTGTCATGCTCTAGAAGTCGGGGGTCTGGAGGCTGCCTTACCCTCAGGGATTAAAACCTGGATTAAAACATCAGCTCCATGCAGGTAGAAAAGAAAAAACACTTGCTAAAGCTCTACGAAATATAACTGCCAACAAGTGGGTTGGATGAACAGAACAAACTGTATGCAAGATATTGCAAAAAAACTAGGAAAGAAGGGATTAGCAATTTCGAATCTTTCAAATTTTAACTCCACTGGAAATCAAAACTGATCTAATTTGTCTTTTTTCTTTTTTTTTTTTACCTTCTCTGGTCTTTTTGTGTACAATTCCTCAGTGCATGTTATTTTAATTGACTGATAATAATTTTGCACCATTCCAGCAATTACAGCTATAATCATGGCAAAAACAAGTAAAAAATATAAAATGTAATTATTAAGTAATAGAGTAATAAGTAACAAGTAATGAATAAATAAACAATATAAAACAACAAATAAAAATAAATCATAAAAAGTTTGTAAAAGTTTGTCTTCAATAAAAACTTTAAAGGGACCAATTAACATTTTTTGAGCTTTCTGACCATCAAAAGATGGCAAACTGTCTATGTCATGGATATGGTACTCTTGGTAATCATGTCGATTATATTGCTGTATATGCAGGGTTAGAAAGCTCTCGGATTTCAACAAAAAATATCTTAATTTGTGTTCCGAAGATGGATGAAGGTCTTACGGGTTTGGAACGGCATGAGGGTGAGTAATTAATTACAGAATTTTCATTTATGGTTAAACTATCACTTTTAAAGCTGGTCTGAAAATCTTTTCATAAAAGTCAACTAAAAAGTAAAGAGAAGTTTAAGACATCACAGTGCATCAAAATATGCTTTAGAGATGATGGACTCTGACATAAGGTTCATATAGGAGGATCTTCACCCATTAACAAAAACTTGTGGGCGAGTCTGGAGTAGCCTATTTGACAGCGGGTGAAGATAAGCTGGTTACAGTGATTTACAAAATGGGCCTAACATTTTCCACCAAACTCAGGATTTGATTTGGTTATATTGAAAAATTCAGACTTCTGAATCTTTCATCAAAAAATCTGTAACAACCTTACATTGGACTTTAAGTTTCCTTATATGTCAACCTTTCAGTTCCAGCCATCTGGCTCTATTCTGTTATGAAACGCCCACTTTTTTTCCCCTCATTTCACTCGTATAAAAAAAATTCTCATTACAAAAGTAGAAAGGGTTGCGAACACCATTTCATGTCGATTTTAAAGAGACGCTTTAGTCTGCTTTTGGATCTGCTGTTTTAGTAAAAGAACAAGGTCATACAGTACCAACAAAGACACACAAAACTCAAGTACTCATGTACAGATGTTCTTCTGTGCTCTGATTGGCAGATGAGACGTCCCCAGGGGGAAGCTCATTACCCAGGTGCCAACATCGTTTGTATAACCTCAAAGCACTCGCCTCTTTGCCATCATTGCACCTATGACTGGCACTCAACGACAGCTGGTACAAAACCTGAGAGACTCAAGAGGGACAGAAGAGGAAACTAGCTAACACAAACACTTACACGCGTAAATCACGCACACTCGATCTGACGATCTGAGCTCAATGGCGTGTTGCTGCGCTACACGATACCTCACACACTGGGACGGCCTTGTGAGATTATCGTTCCAAATCCCTATTTGAATCTAGCACAAAGCATGCTGGGAGAGAATTAGTCACAAGCCATCTGCAGGTTTAACGGTCAAAAGTGTTATTTTTGTATTGTCAAACATAAATGTGTTTTTAAGAGTCGTCTGGTGAATTCAGGATTGTAATGTTTTGAATGATTGCCCTTCTTTCCAAAAAAAATGTGCTAATGTACAAAAGTACCCACAGTGCTTTCTTCTGTGGGGGGTTTGGATGAACAGCCAGACATAACAGAAGGGTTCCAAAAGAAAATGGCTTTCAAAATATCTATAGAGCAAATTATATTTATGTAAAAACCATTTAAAAAGCAGACAAACCACTCGCTCTGAGGTTGATCAAAAATAGTATATATAGTTATGTGTGTGTGTGTGTGTGACATGAAATCATTTAAACAGACTGTTCCGGCTTAATATTTACAGATATTAGTCCATATCGTGATTTGATGTAAGTGCAATGACCTATTTTTGATTAATTCATTAAAAATTTGGCAAATTCCGTGCCATTCCGCGTTAAACTGTAAATTCCGTTTTTATGACTGGATTCCGCGATTCCCTCCGCGTTTTCTGCATCGCAGAAATCATAGGGCCCTAGTTGTGGTATGCCAGCTCTATCTTGCAATGGACACACACCACGACGTTCTCTTTAAGTTTGCCCACGCCCTCAAATCAAAACACCGCATACTCCTTGCAGTTTGCGATATCGGACGCAGCGCTTGTGGTGCCAAAGCTGAACTTTCAGCAGCCATTTTTTCAGTCTTTAGTGTCACATAAATCATTCTAATATGCTGATTTTCTGCTAAACGAAATTTTATTATTATTATCATCAATTTTGAAAATAGCTGTGCTGCTTAAAATTTTTGTCAAAAATTTTGTTTTTCAAGACCCTTTGATGAGTAGAAAGTTCAAGAGATCAGTATTTCTTTGAAATTAAATACATTTGGAAAGGAAAAATGCTGTAAAATTTACCAAATATTTACTGTTGCTATGGATCCATTTAATTCATCCTTTCTAAGAAGTATTCATTTCTTTTTAAAAATCTCATTGACAGCAAACTTTTGAACTGTATTGTATTTTTAGAAACTAGAAACAAATACTATTAAAAATGGTCAGTTTTCAGGTCAGTGTATCTTAAATAAAAGGCAACGAGAAACGATTTTATTTTTATTTTAAGAAACGAAAAACAAAAATGTATCTGGAGTTTTGTCCATGGGTAAAAAAAAAAAACTTAATTATGATTTTAATATTTGTTTCGAATGTACGGGCGGTGCTGAAACGCCCCTTTCGTCCCTTCTGTACACCACCGATATGCGGCAACAGCTACAGATTATGCATTACCAATTTATTTATTTTTTTAAGATCATTTTCAACTGGAGAGACGTGGCAGGCAAGCCAAGCTTATTAATCCTGTGGATTCTTTGTCGTGCAGGCTGCCAGTGGCGCTTACAAGATAATAATAATAATAAAAAAAAAATCTATATTTTCACGACTGCTTCATAGTATTGACAAAACAGAAACTACTTTATTCGTAAACAGTAAAATGCCATTTGATTTTTACTGTATGTGATCTACAACGACATGGAATAAAATATGATACATTTATGAAAATCTTGCATTGCAGTTCTGTGTACAAGTCCACAGCATATCAATTATAATTAATTTTAATCAAACAAGAGACTACATTAGAAAACGCAGAAGATAATTAATATTTCTGTTCTCCAATTGTCAGATGGTCAGAATGACAGTTATAGACCCTATACCCAAGTCAATGCATTATTCTTTCCTTTTTGTATTAATGTTTAAAATATTAAAAGTAATTAGTTAAGCACACAAACTTACTGGGGGACCAGGGTAGGCTATGACAGTCATATCTTACAGCTGAAATGTGAACGGACACTGTTAAGCTACAAATAGAAAATGTGGCCAGAAAGAGGTAGAGTACTGTTGTGGAGATGGAAGAAAAAGGGGGAAGGAGAGAGATGCGATTAAAAAAAATTGTGAAAGATCCTCAGCTTCAGTGAATGGCGAGCAGCTCTGGGCGGCGGTGAGGTCATGGCGAGCTACAAACAATCTGCATTAATTGCAGCAGCTGGAGATTCATTCAAACCCAGAGAGAACAAAATGCCTCTGTCTCCTGCATAGGAGAAAAGAAATTGCCTTCTCAAATCTCAAATGCAATTCAACCTCACCAATTCTACGCCCGGCTTAAGAGAGGTGGAATAAAGACAGATAGCAACCACAACATGAAGTTGATAGCAAAGAATAATAATCGACGACTGTGGGGAGGGTTTCTCGGATGTTGCATTTACATTAATGAGAATCTGGCCGTCCATCCTGGCATGTTCTGTTCCTTTCACATGCACTTACTTCCATTCTACCATTTGCAGAGAAGGGACAGAAATGACCTATCTCCATAGAAACCAGGCCATCTTCCTTTGAAAGCAACGGAGCAAGGCTACGACAGAGCCTCGCTTTTGACCCTATCATCAATTATAGACTATTTCAGGGAGTAAACTAGAAGAGAGCAGAAAGGCTTACCTTGCCGCCAACATGATCATTAATTTAATGAAACATCTTCAAGGCACTAAAATTTTTTGTCTCTATTCAAGAAAGTCAAGGTTATTAGGAGACTGTTATCAACCAGAAAAAAATAACCACTTTTATTTTCAGGCGTGTTTGTTTAGTAACTGTTCGCATCAAGTTTTTGAACTTGCAACCTGAAACTTCAAGTCTTCAAATTCAGGTGACCAATTTTTATAATTAATAATTAAACGAAAAACACTTGTATGAGAATTAGCTTGTTCTTCTTTAATGCCACACTCTGCCTCGAACACAAGTAGATGTTGCTAGTGCTCAATTACAATTCAAACATTTTTAAGATTTAAAATAAGTGACAATTCTGTAATCTCTTCTTACTTTATATTGGCTTCGCTCCTGGTTGCAGCGGTGTGGAACTGTTCAGAGTACATTTTGAAGCGTTCCTCATTCTGAAATGACAAAACAATAACAAAACTCTTTCAAATTAATCTCTCAATAAACAGACTACTAGAATGTAGATGATTATACAATTCCCACAGCACTCTAGAATAGAATAGAGTATTATTTACAATTATTGGTAACCTCATGTTGTAAAGTGATTCCAAACTTTTGTAAAGCAAGTATTTTTAAAATGCCATAGAGAGGAAAAATGCATCATGAGAAGAAAATTATGGCATTTATGGCAAGTTGCATCAATTTATCCCATTTTGTAATGTTTGATATTTGCACTTAGCAAGATCTCAGCGCTCTATAACCATTAAAAAAATCATTCCTTTAAGTATGAGTCACATTAAGATATTGAATACTCTTGTATACATTTCTGATTTCCCCTCTTCAAGACAAAAATGAAACACAAAAGAGCCTAATAATGAATGATAAAGTTGAGCTACACTACAACATGATTTAATCCAAACAATCAAGAGACTTTTCATTGTCTGTATAAATGTAAGGTTTCCAATGAGGCGTTAAGCACCAGTATTATGGAGCAAATGTGGGGGACAGCTGTTTTAGATTATGATGCAATGGGTAAACAAAACCATTTACAATACCTGCAAGAAACTAAACATGTTTTAAAGTCATCTGGGTTTTATCTTTTTTCCAAAGAAGTCATTACTTCATCATTTATTTATCATTTTGCATGCTCTCTCTGATTCTTTGTCTCGAAGGAACAGCAAAATAGCAGCAAAAAGAACCATTTAACTCACGTAAACGGCACTTTCACAGCCTTAAAGAAATTACATTTACAATCTTTATTTTACGGGAACCTAAATATCGATGATTCTTCCTGCACATTAGAAATTTTTGTTCAAATCAATGTTTCTAGAATGAGAAAGCCACTTACCTGCAACTGATTGGCAAGTAGCTTGATTTGGCTTCATGGCTGTGATATAACTTACAGGAAATAATGTTGTAAATAATCTTTAGTTTTTTTGCACAGACCAATCATTTTGCTTTAGAAGACCTCAATATATCATCAGGAGCGATGGGTATTCATTTGGAGCCACTGACTTGCATTATATGAATCATCAAGAACCAAGGTTTCAGCTAAAAATCTTTTTAACTGCTCTACTGTTCTAAAAAAAAAAAAAAGTCACCTGCATCTAGGATTGCCTGTGGGTGAGTAAATTAATAGCAAATGTAAATTTTTTGGTGAACTCTCTCTTTAATTTTAAAAATAAAATCTGTCCAACCCTGACTTCCCATTTCAACAGGAAATACAATAACAAGAGAACTGCATTCGTCAACCGACCGAATCACTATGGGCGGGCCTACTTTTTTGGACATCGAATAGGCATTGTTGATGTGTAAATGTGGGCAGTCATGCAGTAATGTATTCATAAAATTTCTCCATCACCAGCAACATCATCAAAGGACTAAATCTCATTCTACATGCATCGTGAATCTGTAGAAAATGTTAAACAGCATATGAGCGGGTCCACTAACATTTGCAAAATAAAGAGAGAAAACTGTTCGTATGACGCAGTCTAGCAAGATTATCAACACACAGACCCAAATACATTTCCTGAATCCCTTTATCCTTTCATGAAGCAATCCCTGACAGATCTTCAATTCAGGGTCATTTTAATTCCCCAGCGGGGAAACACTTAATGCTATAAAATAAAACTAATCCTCAATTAAACAAGCGCTCTCCTGTCAGGCCAAGTGAGCTTAGGACCCTAATTTTGTAAATGAAAAACACCTACAGACTTGAAATAACTGTTGAGATTTACATGGGGCCTATGGATACTTTCAAAGCCTTTATGACATTTTCCAAGTCTTCATTGCAAGATAATGATATCTGACCATCATCACAGCCGCTATTCAGCAGTTGACACCAAACGGATTTAAGCTAGAAATAAACAAGTGACTCTAAATGAGAGCATAGAGAGGAAAGATAAGAGTTACCGAAATGAAAAACCCCTCTTGCATCCTCACATGCATAAAAGCCGAGCGTCCCTTCCTGTAGCATCACAGCAGGAAGGGATTTGTTCGCTATAATCACGCAGCTGGCACCTGCTTTGTCATTCTTCTCTTTGCCTGGCACTGCCCATCAGTGACACCCTCGCCTTTCAGTCACAGCCGCTGCATTTCTAACCTAATCAGCATTTTAATCTGTATCAGGCAGCTATGCTTCACTGCAGGGTGCATTTGCTGCAAGACTTCCTCCCAAGGACGAGCACTTCCTGTGACAGACAGGTATCAGCACTGGGGAATCAATGGACCCAAAGCATTAACCATCCATTATGCTAGACTGTAACCCGTGTTACTGTACTATCAAAAAGAACCTTCAATTTTAGAGCAGTATATATGAAAATTTCACTTTTTAAAATATATAAAATACAAGATAGTTACTTTAAATTACATTAAGGTGTCTTAAAATAACTGTTTAACCATATTTTTATTCAAATAAATGCATCCTTGGTGAGTAAAAGAGACTTATTTTGAAAATATTGATAAATCTTACAAACCCCAAAAGTTTAAATTGGTACAATTACAAAAATTTTACTAAGCACCTAGTATAACCTTTGTCCAAATTTAAGTAAGGTCTTAATGAACAACAATGCAACCCTGTTTTTATGAATGTGTGCAACTGAATGCTAAGGATTGTGGGTAACAAACAATTTAATACTTCAAACAATAAAAACACTGTCAGAATCTGTTTGCACTTAGCGACAGTCTACTCTTAGAACAGCAAAAAAATTATTTGTCAGAAAGGACTTTTTCACAACTTTAAAAGCCATGTCCAGGCTTCCTGTCGGCGATTAAATAAACGAATCAAGCAAGAACCATAAATATGAAAATTTGATAAGGCTGAATATGCAGACGTGACATAATCATACGTTTCTTCAGCGCATCAGCGCTTACTTTGTACATTACCATACCAAGATGCAACACAGCAAAAACGCATGCAAAAAAAGTCCTCGTCTTGATTGTAATGCTGATCCACATCCCTGCTTCTCGCCATTACAGAGTCAACGAGCTATTACACCCCTGCAGCCCCTGACATCAACGCACACCCAACACAGCATGAAAAATCGAAGAAAAAAAGGAAAGGATAATTCTGCTTTACAAAAAAAATGAACTTTGAAATACTTTGAAGTAAATTAATTTCCCATTCGCCAGCGCTAGTGCCCAAGGCCAGAGAGGGCAAGATATTTGCCACTCTCCTCGCTGTCCAGGTGAAGCCTGCCACATCCGTTTAGGGAATTTCTAGAATGAGGGCTCCCGTTGACAGCACGTCAGCCCGGCTGCCAGGTTTTCAGGAGGATTATTATCTCGTACCCATGCTCAAGTGCTTCAAAGTGCTTTGCAACTAGTGACAAGGGAGAAAGAGCGAAGTTGGGGGGGGAGGCTAAAACAGCGGGGCAATAAAAAAAATCTTGTCTAGAGAGTGTGAAGCAGCTAAGAGCGGGACGCAGACATGAGTGGAGAAGATTTAGTGGGATTAGAGAGCGCCAGAGCTAATTCAAAACGGTGGCGGAATGCTGCTGTTTACAGCTTTTGCTTTCATTGGCGCTAACTCAACGTCTTTGGAAGAATTTATGGATGTTAGGCGATTATGTGTGCTACCTTCAAAAAGAAGGGGGAAAAATGCACCGTTTGCTGCGATAAAAGCATTCACCACTTGCGGCATGGAGAACATTCCTGCGGTGGCTCATCTGCGCTGCCGAGATAGACTTCTTCAGCCACACCTGCCATTGACGGGAAACGGGAGAAGCGGGATGGATATGCCACACCTCTCAGAGGTCTGTCATGAAGATACCCCCCTTCCGAACCCATTCCAACCCCCCTGCTGGGGTAACAGCAGTCTGAGCAGACATGCCAACTGCCTGCATTATCCCACTCCCTTGGTCTGACTGTGTCACACGGCAAGTAAAGCCCTGGCTGCAAACACTCTGTGCGCCTTTTATTGCCAGCTTCTGATCCCTTTGGCAAACGGCGCTTCCTTGTAATGAGGAAAATATAAATACTGGAGCATCTGACACACTGGGTTGATCCTATTTGCTATTAGACAGAAGATAGCTCGTCTGTAACCTCAATGACTGTGAGATACCAGTGTGTATGTGTGTGTATAGGTGGGAGGGGGGCTCCCAATGTAGAATGTTTATTTATGATGATCGCACAGTAATTAGCACTGGGTCGCCATTAATCCTCACAGCCTGTGTCTGCCCTGAGCCAGCGACGGAGATTGACACAATGCGGACCACCCCCCCATGCCCTGACGGAATACTAGTGGCATAAATTTAGTTAACCTCTTCCATACTGCCTGCCTGAGAGCGAATGTTAGACTGTAAATCAGGGCTGTGCGCCATTCATTCTGAATTTTAATTGATTTTGAATTGAAGCAGCAAACAAGCAGCAGGACTGTAATTTGAATTTGAATGAAAAGAAGCATAAAGGTGTCAGATGATTTTGCTAAAAAGAACATTATTTTGTGTATCTGGTGTAATGCAATGTGTTTATGCGGTTTAAGGTTTAAAAAAACGCATTATGTTCCACACAATGTACATTATGATTTCTTCTCTATGCCCCGCCTTTCAGAAACAAGTAGATTTTTACAAAGCTCATCGTTCTGAAAACGAGGTGTGCTTTGATCGACCAGCTATCCAATACATTGTGATTGGCCGAATAACTCAAGCGTGTGACAAATGTTACTCCCCTTACCATACTGTGACATCATGTGTCCCGGCGCAACAAATCAAAACCAATAAAACCCATTACAATCAAGGGATTTGTTACATCCAGTGGGGACATAATTACTGACTGTAATGACTTATACTGTCTTTTTATGCATTGTGTATCGCTCTGCGTAAACATAAAACCTTGTCTGCATTTGTGATAAGAGAAATGACAAACAACACTACTCTACACTGCTAAAACGTGCGTTTGAATCATCAGTGGCAAATCCTTTAAATATGTAAACGTACTTACAGACTGTGAGTCAGAAGGCCCAGACTGTCCTTGCAAAGTCAGAACTGTCCCCCTCAACATCCATAAAATGCATTGAACACTAAATATTTGAAAATCTAAATATTTGAGTTGAACTGTTCCGGAACAGTGTTGTAAATACAACTTAACCACTGATTTCTAGTTGTGCCTCTTTTGGATGGCCAAACAAAGTAGCTTCTCTTTCACAACAAAACACACAGCATCTCCACAACATGGCGCTGGCGGCAATAGCGAGAATAAAAGTTACACTAACACAGGGAACTACACTGGGACCAAAATGGTCCCATATGCGACCTGTTGAAATTACATTGCGACCTTAATTTTTATGAGGTCGCAAATGTATCACTGATTATTTTTGTACCTACCTTATGTTTTAGGCAATATGCTATGATTTACTATGAACATTTATTAAAACAGAAATGTGTATTTTAAATATACGTTTTATAACGTGCTCTGAGCATTCAACACATCAAGTTGGCTTCAGCCCCGCGATGCGGGAAAGCTGAACTGAGTAACGTTAGCTGTTACTCGCACGCTGTCTTTGGTGCGCACGAGAGAGAGAGCCGCGTTTCACGGACAGCAACACTGAACCGAGCTCTCCTTCAGGACATTCCCGTCCTCCTGCACCTGAACGAACAAATACAAATTGCAGTTTAAACAAACAGAAAAGGATGCAAAAGAGCTTAATTCAGCACCGCGGTGTTCTGGTGTTCAGGGCGCTAGCAGAGACGCGTCTCAAAGACTTCTTGCTTTTTTACCGACAAATACATACTAAATATGTCAAAATACCTGTCTTAAGTTTTATAAAGTTTGTTCGAAAAGTCTGTGGTTATGTCTTAAGTGAAAGTAAAGAGTTGGAAAGAAATCGTATGTGTATCATTATAATGGATGCATTGTCTCTTAAATTGACCGCGCCTAATTTACTAGCTCTGCTGTCAGTGTCTTTAATGTTAATCCAAGAAAATGAAAGTAAATCACTCACTGCTCTTGATTGAATTACTTTGTAGTTTTAACAAGAATTTATCCACTGTCAAACTAAAAATCTGATATAATTGATTATACTGTTTTTCATTTACATTTATTCATTACATTTATTCATTTAGCAGACGCTTTTATCCAAAGCGACTTACAGATGAGGACAGTGGAAGCAATCAAAAACAACAAAAAGAGCAATGATATATACGTGCTATAACAAGTCTCAGTTGGGTTAACACAGTACACATAGCATAGGTTTTTAAATAATATAATAAAAAAAAATAAAAAAATTAAAGAAAAGAAAAAAGAAAAAAAAGAAAACCGATAGAATAAAAAAAGAATAGAGCAAGCTAGTGTTAGAGATCTTTTCACACACATACACACACACATACAATTGCATAATAAATGAAAAGAAAATAGAATACAAAAAGATTAGAAAGGTAGTTAGATTTTTTTAAAGAACAGAATTAGAATAGTGAGTGTTAAAGTTAGAGGGTCAAATAAAGATGGAAGAGATGTGTTTTAAGCCGTTTCTTGAAGATGGCTAAGGACTCAGCTGCTCGGATTGAGTTGGGGAGGTCATTCCACCAGGAGGGAACATTTAATTTAAAAGTGCGTAAAAGTGACTTTGTGCTTCTTTGGGATGGCACAATCAAGCGACGTTCACTTGCAGAACGCAAGCTTCTAGAGGGCACATAAGTCTGAAGTAACAAATTTAGGTAAATGGGTGCAGAGCCAGTGGTAGTTTTGTAGGCAAACATTAATGCCTTGAATTTTATGCGAGCAGCTATTGGAAGCCAGTGCAAATTGATAAACAGAGGTGTGACGTGTATTCTTTTTGGCTCATTAAAAATTAATCTTGCTGCCGCATTCTGAATTAATTTTAAAGGTATGATAGAATTGGCTGGAAGACCTGCCAAGAGGGCATTGCAATAGTCCAACCTGGACAGAACAAGAGCTTGAACAAGGAGTTGTGCAGCATGTTTCGAAAGAAAGGGCTTGATCTTCTTGATGTTGAATAAAGCAAATCTGCAGGATCGGACAGTTTTAGCAATGTGGTCTGAGAAAGTCAGCTGATCATCAATCATAACTCCAAGGCTTCTAGCTGTTTTTGAAGGAGTTATGGTTGATGTGCCTAACTTGATGGTGAAATTGTGATGAAACGATGGGTTTGCTGGAATCACAAGCAGTTCTGTCTTGGCAAGGTTGAGTTGAAGGTGATGGTCCATCATCCAGGAAGAAATTTCTGTTAGACAAGCTGAGATCAGAATAGCAACCGTCGGATCATCAGGATGGAATGAGAGGTAGAGTTGAGTGTCATCAGCATAGCAGTGGTATGAAAAGCCATGTTTCTGAATGACAGAACCTAATGATGCCATGTAGACAGAGAAGAGAAGTGGTCCAAGAACTGAGACCTGAGGCACCCCAGTAGTTAGATGTTGTGACTTGGACACCTCACCTCTCCAAGATACTTTGAAGGACCTATCTGATAGGTAAGACTCAAACCATTGAAGTGTGGTTCCTGAGATGCCTTTTGCCAGTAGGGTTGATAGGAGGATCTGGTGGTTAACCGTGTCAAAAGCAGCGGATAGATCAAGCAGGATAAGTACTGAAGATTTGAATTCTGCTCTTGCCAGTCTTCGAGCTTCAACAACTGAGAGCAAGGCCGTCTCAGTTAAATGTCCACTTCTGAAAGGACGATTGGTTACTGTCAAGGAGGTTGTTGTTTGTGAGAAATGTAGAGACTTGGTTGAACACAGCTCGTTCAAGTGTTTTTGCAATGAAGGGAAGAAGGGATACTGGTCTGTAGTTCTCTAAAAGAGATGGGTTGAGGTTGGGTTTCTTAAGTAGTGGAGTTATACGTGCCTGTCTAAATGATGAGGGGAAAAACACCTGTGTGGAGGGATGTGTTGATGATGTGAGTGAGTGCAGGTACAACTGCAGGAGAAATGGCTTCAAGGAGATAAGATGGAATAGGATCAAGCGGGCAAGTAGTAGGGTATTAGAAAGGATGAGTTTTGAGACTTCTGCCTCAGAGAGTGAAGAGAAGAATGTAAATGAGTGTATGTTTGCTGGTGATATGAGCTTGACTGATTGTGGTTTGGAAAATTGTGCACTAATGTGTTTAATTTTATTAATGAAAAACGTTGCAAAGTCGGCAGCTATTAGAGATGAAGCAGGAGGTGGAGGAGGAGGACAAAGAAGTGAGGAAAATGTTTTAAAAAGCATGCGAGAGTTAGACGAATTGTTAATTTGTTATGGTAGTATGTCATTTTAGCAGTGGAGACATTAGCAGAGAAGGAAGATAGGAGTGACTGATACACATTAAGGTCAGTAGTATTTTTGGATTTGCGCCACACCCTTTCAGCAGCTCTAAGCTTAGAGCGGTGTTCACGTAGAACATCAGATAACCAAGGGGCAGAAGGGGTGTTACGGGCTGGCCTGGAAGATAAGGGACAAACAGTGTCTAAACAAGATGTAAGAGTGGAGCAGAAGGTATCAGTAGCACTGTTAGCATCCAAAGATGCAAACAGTTTAGGGGAAGTAAGTGAAGATGAAACCATTGCAGATAGCCGGGAGGGTGAAAGTGTGCGTAGGTTACGTCGAAAGATGACATGTGGAAGGGTAAGTGATGTGGCAGGGACCATGTTGAGGTTAAGAGTGAGGAGGAAGTGATCCGATGTGTGCAATGGAGTAACCAGAACATGATCAGTAGAGCAGTGTCGTGTATAAATAAGGTCCAGTTGGTTGCCTGATTTGTGAGTAGCAGTAGTTGACACTCGGTTGAGATCAAAAGAGGCAAGCAGAGTGTGGAAATCAGCAAACAGAGGTTTATCTAGATGGATGTTGAAATCTCCCAAGCATAACTAGGGAAGTACCATCCTCAGAAAAGGTTGAGAGCAACACATCTAATTCATCCAAAAAGTTACCCAGTGGTCCTGGGGGTCGATAGACAACTACAAAATGTAGGGATCTGGAAACACATAGTAAGATTTGGTTATAAACAAAAAACAACTGAAATAGAAATGAAACAAGGAGAAGGAAAAAGAGATTAATCAAAACAATACTTATATTCCCTGCAGGTGTCCCTGCCCGGTGGAGTCGCACGGTAGAGTCGATGGTCTTCACATGAGGAGGGCTTAACTGGAGGGCTGCCGCGACCGCTGCTGTGGTATACTAATCTTTTTTAAACCCGACAAAGCAGAAATTGAATTAAGCTGAACGCACTTTACTGTTTATCACAACAAAGGTCTAAGCAAGCGCACAACACTGACAACGTATGCGATAGAGTAAAAGACCAAACGTAGCACGTCTCAACACAGTAAACAAACAAGTGTTTCCTAGCAACGACAACTGCGCTAAATACTAATGAGACAAGAAATAAATACACTTACGATCTGCTTTTAACTCCCGCTGATTTAACTGCTTCTCACAAAGGGTATTTATTTACACTCTCTTGGCTGGCACTTGAACGCACTTTACTGTTTATCACAACAAAGGTCTAAACAAGCGCACAACACTGACAACGTATGCGATAGAGTACGAGTATAGCAAAATACAGCGAACTGTGAAATATTAGACTACCAGTGAAATTGATATAAAAAAAAATAAATAAAAAAAACCTTAGGGACCTGACCATGTTTTGCTTAAGTGTTTCTTTTTTAATTGCTAATGCAATCTTTTCACACCACAGACCGAACAAAATTAAGCATTATTTGCTTGGTAATTGTTCAACAAAGTATGGATAGTTGTGTAAATATTGTCATACTGACAGTTGTCTGAAGTTTTGGTTGATTCCATTACATATCTTTCTATCAAAGTTATCTGACATTATCAAGATGAATTTGTTCTGACACAGTTTAACTCTGAGTTCTTGTTATATTTTATTACCAATTTCTAAACTATAACAAATAAACTGTGATAATGTGAGAAATGTTGAAGGTGTCTGAATACATTTTGGTTTGACTGTGTATTTTATTTTACAGTGAAGACTACGCAGTGCTATTTTAAATAAGTTTCTGGACACCTACAAACTTAAAAAAAAAAAAAAAGTAAACCGTGTAAATAGCACAAATAAATAAATAGAACGAACATACAGTAAATATTAAACCATTTCAAACAGGGCCCACTGTACAACCTGCACCAGGGCCCCTCTAACCCCAGCTACGGCCCTGGGTTAAGGTACCAATGCACTGTGTGTACTGTAAGAAATAAAACAAGAAGGCATGTGGTTTAAAAGATGGCAAGTAAAATAAAAAACACATCTGAATGCAATACAGTTTCATTATTATCCAGAGCGGCTTACTATAAAAAATTTGTGCGACCAAATCATGTTTTGCGCCAGTAGCTAAAAAGGTAGTCGCGCAAGTGCCACCAGTGGAAAAGGTTAGTTTGGTCCCCTGAGCAGACAAGTTACAGACAGACAGACCAACCGATAGACAGACATAAATAAATAAATGAACGAATGACAGAACAGAGCAGAAGAGAACAGAACTAGGCATGGGCCGGTGTGAGATTTTGATGGTATGATAACCTTAAGCAAAAATATCATGGTTTTGTCCACAAAATATCATGGTGTTCTGACAAGCTTTGTGAAATTATACCACATGCCTGAAAGAAACAAACAGCAGAAGTGCTGAATGAGATGCATATTCACTCTCTGACAGCAGGAGGAGCCTCTGGAACACCAGATAAAGACAACATACAGCGTTTCCTTGGTTACCACTGTAAACAAAGCTGAGCTGGGCTGAAACCACTGATCTATATATATGACTGGATCGCTCATCGCGTTCTAAACTGCCAACAGACAGTGAAGCCACCGGAAGTGTTCAATCCGCCATCTTACTAATCCCTACCAGCAGAGAGCACCATTGAGTTACATTCAAACCGCTGTCCTAAAATAACTGTATTTGAACAAATCAGTCAAATGGGATCCGTTTTTATGTTATGTGTATGTAAATTAATCTTTACCTCAGATGATATCTGCAGTGTTTACGGTCTTTTGGGCAGTATAAGCGATATATTCAAATCATTTAGGTGGGTGTGTCTGCTGCGCACTGATGACACAGGTAACTGATCCAACAAAAAATATAGCCTATTTCTTTATGAACAATTTTTCAGGAATTGTTAAACATGAGTATTAGTATCGGAAATGGATTTGAATATATTACAATGGATAATATAATAATGTTGTTAATATTGCTCTATAAATGAAAAGCTTAACTTACAATCTGGGAAATAAAGCTTTATGTCTTTAAATCCGTACTGTATATGGTCAGTTATTTCTCTGAATAAATTCAGATTTCAGAATGAGCAGTTTGTAGTTTGTTATATATGTTGAGGTCATGTCTGTCTGATGTTTATCATGTTCATGATGCTCACTACTGTAATGAACGTAGCTTTTTAATGAGTAGGGGAAATTTGACTGACTTGTTAGGTGATGTTTTCTCATTAAAATCATACAATTTCCTATTAATTCAATGGAACATTTACGCACACTAGGGATTACCAATATGGCGGCGCGGCGGCTTCACTTTAATGACGTCATGAGCAATCCAGTTCTATATTATAGATCAGTGGCTGGAACACTGCTTTAAAGGAGCTATGTGGAGGTTTTTACTTAAAAAAAATCTTTAAGATAGAGTTTTCATTTGTACATGTATGAGCCAACCATGATGTAAAAAAAAGAATGACACCTCGACTGTCCACCACGGTTGCCTCTATCAGCCTGTAGGCTCAATTGTGTGTGGAGGAGTCGGGCCCGAATTGGCGCGAAAATTCACAAAATGTGACGTCATGCGCGTTCTCGTCTACTTGGGCTTACAACCATACGGCACGCCAGCCATTATAGTAACCAGCGGCAATAGTGTTTTCAAATGGACTCTGCAGATGGAAAGAAGCGACCAGCCTCCAGCACAATTCAGACACCCACGGACACTCCTCGTAAGTAAAAAAAAAAAAAGAAAAAGGGCGTGCGCACTGAGAACGAGCATGAGACTGGCTGCAGTTCCTCTAACGGCCACTGGTGTCAGTAACGGTTAGAAATTTCAGAACCTACGCAATGCTCCTTTAATATGAACTATACAGAGACCAGATGAAAAGAAAATACCACGTAAACTTTTTTAGAAGACAGAGTCAGTTCCCCACATTCACATACACATTCATATAAACCCCCAAATTAATATTGATGATTTTCTTCCAATAGTTTGTGCATCATGAACAGTAAGTGATTTGCCTGCTACAGTATTTTTCTCTGTACATCTGTCTTCATCATCTCTGGCTATGTTAACAGGCATTAACAGACTTCATATTTTCACATAAATTACATTTTGGAAAATAACTGAACTGCAACGCAGTTTGTGCAAGTCCAGAACAGAGAGTTGCAATAATTTAAAAAAAGTCAGGTTACCGATCACATAAAGGCCAAAGTATATTTCGGCCATCCGCACACCATCGGCATTACATTATTTTCATCATCAAGAGTGCTCGCGGACAGCCGCAAACCCAGTGTTGCCAACTAAATGTTGCTAGATGACATCATAATCTAATTAGCATATTCATGACGAAAGTGTGTCGTATTGTCTTGCCTCCTTGTGCTCATGTACTGCATTTTAATGCAGCCAAATTCTCAATAAAACTGTTCTTATTATTATATTTGAATGTTTCTGTTGTCAGACAACGGAATGAATATTATAATGACTGAAACACGGTCAATTAAGACTACATAACCAGCTCTCAAAGATATTAAGTCGTGGCTTAGTGGATGGGTCACATCACTAAAATCCTATTCATAACATTGTCAAATGAAATCAAATACACATACAATTAAGACAATGGCTGTGCTGTGATTTCGGCTGTACTTGCTTGTAAAATAGAGTTAGAAGCAACAGAATATCTTTTTTTAACTGAAAGTGCTGCTCCTCTCTGCGCTCGCTGAACAGAGCAGATGCAGAGCGAGAGAGGTGTGTGCACTGGGAAAGGAAGACCTTGCACTCATGCGGCATTACCGGAGAGTCTCAGAGACTAAATAAGGTTTGTCCAAGAAAGTCGCTAGATTTGTCGCTAGTCGCTTTTTGGAAAAAGAGTCGCTAAGGGGGTCAGAAAAGTCTCTAAATCTAGCGACAAAGTCACTAAGTTGGCAACACGGCGTGCACCTCGTGGTACTGCGTATGTGTCGAACTCATCCGTCCACACTCATCTGCGGATGTATATACTTTTGAAAGATGTGCAGATGCGGCTAATTCAAGTAACGTTGAATGTGAAGTGTATACGTGCCTTAGATTCCAGGCGCAGCTCCTTAAGTTCGGCTATCCTACACACACGTGACTGACTGCTCGCTCGCACAAACAGGAGGAGCAGGGGTCAGTGTTACTCTCTACACTGCACTCAGCCTGAGGGATTCTTACTCTTTCAGTCATTGAGGAGACATGGAAAAGAGTGCATACTGCAGGAACGGTATAACAGAAAATATTAGTGGTTTTGAAACCATGAAATTTTCAAATCGCGGTATACCTTGAAACCGGTAATCGGCCCATGCCTAGACAGAACAACAGAAAGACAGACAGAACAACACACTGAATGCTAGACAGACAAAGAGAATGATAGACAGACTAAATGACAGACAGAACCACTCAGACAGACAACAATAGACATAACAGTAGACAGACAAAACAGACAGACAGAATGATAGATAGAACGATGGTCAGAAAAACAGAATGATAGACACAAAACCACACACAGAGAGAACAAAAGACAAACAGAATGACAGACAGACAGAACAATAATCAGAAAGACAGACAGACGGAACATTAGCTAGAATGAGTCAGAACAACAGATAACGTCAGACAGACAAAACCATAAACAAAGAGAACACATGACAGAACAACAGATAGAATGATAGACAGACCGAACGATAGACAGAACAGAGAAAAAGAATGACAGATAAAACCACAGACAGATAGAATGATAGACAGGCATAATAGTAGACAGAGTAGGAATGACTGAACAAATAAACAGACACAGTAATAGATAAAACAATAGATAGAAGGATGGGCATACAAAACCCCTTATTTTGCAGTGTGGAAGAAAGCTCTTTTCTGTGAAAAATTAATTAGCCACTGTAGGAAAATAACTAGAAGAATAACAAATAGCAGTAAACCATTGGGTGCTACAAATCAGTCTGTTCATAAATACAGCAATACATTCAAATAGTACAATAAGAAATACCCATTTTCAATATAAAAAAGCAAAACAAACAGCTAAAAGTTAATGGAGGTGGATTAGACTGGAAGTCTTGACACATTAAAGCTAAAATGGCCATGCATGCTTCCATGGTAAAAATAAGGTGGATAGAGAACTATCTATCATACAATAGATAGAATGACAGAATAAATGAAAGAATGGATAGAAAAACAGAACGACAGATAATGGATAAAATGACAAAATGATATGGACAGAACGATACTTCCCTTCACTTCCCAGAATGCATTACCTCATCATGTGCTCTAATTGCAACAAAGCTCTGTATTAATTCAAAATGAACAGTTTTCACATCACATCTTCCCATACAAGAACTCTGTTAAAGTTCAGTGAAATTAGTAACTTAGATTTAATATCAACGAACAAATGGAAAACGCTGCTTGGAAGTGTATTATAAATCTGTCTGCGGTTTAAAATAAAATATGAATTAAGTCTGAAAGACAGTGAGGTGTAAATCTGCTGCGTGCAAACAACGTTAACTGTACACCGTGGAACAAATCCCCTCTTTTGAGAGACACAAGCGTTAAATTATCAGCCCGGCAAAGCCACCATGGATGCTGTCCCAGAGTTAATATTTCCCTTTGCAATCCTTTGTTTTCGCATCATAATGAAGCATGTACCAAAAACATTCATCTCCATCTCCTTCCCCCGAATCACTGGGCCCAAAGTGAATAAACAAAAAGGCAATTCTTCAAGCCAGTGAGTGAGCAACCCTCTTAGTACAGCTTATATGAACAAAGCAAAAGGAGCTGAACAAAGTGAGAGAGTCAAATAGAGAGGAATTATCTCTCTAAAGCTGTCAAGGTGGCTGGGTTATTCTCTTGTTCTGAAAACAGCGTTTGATAGAGAGAATACAAATATTGCATCTAATGTGACTTTCTTTAGTCACAGAATATAAAAACGACACCTCACATTAATATTAAAGGAGGAAAGGCCTTGTGATATGTTTTGTTCCAAACACTGTATTTAACCAAATTTGTCTGATGTTCTTTGACTAAGGTGCTTCAAATATCTGCATTCTGGGAAATAAGGTGACTCAACTTCAGGAGTAAACCAAATTCATTTGGTGTTACTACGCAACTAGGATGGAATGTTTCCTTGAGAGTCATTCTTTAAATATTGCAGTGCATTCTGGGAAATATGGTGACTCAACACATTAGTGTTACATTATAATGTTTCCTCATGAGAGATTCATCCCAGAATGCACATAAGTATTTACAATATGTCCTACACAAAAAAATAAAAAAATATTGCACAGATATTTGGTTTACTTTCCCAAAAATACAGAGCAAATTTCAATATTATGGTGATTGGTGACTCAACTACTGTAGTCAATTAAATTCACTTAATATTATTATAAAACTACACCACAATGTTTATTCATTAGATATTCTTCAAATAATGCTTTGCACAATACGACTTAACTACTGTCGACAACCAAATTAATTTAATATTCTTTAGCAACTAGGTTTAATGTTTTTTGAAAGTAGTTCTCCAAGTAGTGCTGTGAATTCTGGAAAATAAGGTGACCAAACAGGGATTTAAAGCATGAGCATTTCACTCATATTTGCGAATAAAAATAAAGGTTTGTAAATTGTAAAATGTAATTAGGAGCATCTGTGTGAAAAAAAAGTCCCTTCAGATCCTTAACCGGTCCTAATTATCCAAAACTGTATAACAAATACCTGAATTATCATTTTAAGACAACTTAAATGTAAGGGATGGAAAATGTAAGTGCTGCACATTTCAAAAATGTTGAAAATATGGTGCTGTTTTACAGGTTAGGGGTTTTAGAGCACAGGCAAAGGCAATATTTGGAATACTGGAGTCAACCAAATTCATTTAACGTTACTACACAACTACATCACATAATTTCATAATAAAATTTTACTCTTATTGTTTTGCATTCTGAAAAATACACTTAACCACTGTAAATAAGCAAATAAAATTAAATATTTCTTTGGCAGCAGTTCTTCAAATATTGTCGTGCATTCTGGGAAATAAAGGGACTCAACTACCATAGACTGTCAAATTTGTCAAATTTTTTGTCAAAAAGATTCAACAAAAATCATCTGACGTTACTAAGCAACCAGGTTACAATATTGTTTATTCAGAGATTCTTCAAATATTGCTTTGCATTCTGGGAAATAAGGTGACTCCACCAAGTTAACTAAATTCATTTGATATTATTACACTCCTAAGTTATAATGTTTCATTGTCAGTGGTTGTTCGAATTCTGCTTTGCATTCTGGGAAATAAGGTAACTCAACCACCCGAAAACTGCCTTTGGACACCCACTTCCATACAACACGGCCACTGTTACATGCTGGGCCGCTTTCCTACAGCATGTTGGTAAAGAGAGCAAAGAAGCAAATCTCACTTTTTTGCCGGCTGCATGCAGTTGATAAGACCTCAGAGAGAGTGAGCGTAGGAAAAAAAATGGTAGAGGGAGGGCAAAAGAGAGAAAACGAAGGAGAAGGGGGATTGAGGAAAATCACAAATCTTGGAGAGCAACTCGGATTTCATTTGCCAATAGCTGAATGGTTTTGAGGCTTTGGCTGAAGCACTTTCTGCACCATTGCCCCTCGCCACGCCGAGCAAGCCCTTTCCATTTAATGTAACTTTATTCATTTTTTTTTTTACACCAATGGGGGTCAATCAAGGTGTGAACCCAGTGGATAAAGGCACTCGGGGTTGCTGCCCTTCCAAATGGAGCCAATGCACTTCAGAATTCCACTTCAGTGCTGTATGAACCATTATGATCTCTGTCCAGTCATTTACAAAGGATAGATGGCTGAAGGTAAGACCGTGGAGAATGGCCCGTTTGGGCATTATCTCTCTCTGAAAGTGACTGAACGCAGCAGTAGAGGATAACTGGTGCTTTCATCCTCAAATATTATGGTGTAACGAGAGTTGTGTACAAACAGAGGTGTCTCGTCTTTAACAAATATAGCCTTGCGTGAAGCGGAAAAACTGACAACAGCGTGGAAACAAGTTCTTAACCACCCACTGATCTCGAGGCTGCCTTCTGCTTATGCATACCTTTCCTTGATGTTCTGCATCATAACTTTTATTTCTCGAAAAATGTCAGGGATCGGCTGTGAAAATTATACAGGAAGAGAGAACTTAAAAGGCAGACAAACATTTCCGAGAAACGCCACAGATGCCATACTATGGTATTTGAGCATTTACCCACTAAAATCATTAGAATCTGTGAGCTATTTCAACCTATCAGCATTTAGCATGTTTAAAAAAATGTCATGGAATTGGAAAAAAATATCAGAGATAAATTGGGTTTACCAACCTTCTTCTCTAGTTGTGTGATCTGTTCCTTGTAGAAAGCCTCTAGTGCCTTCAGCTCTGCCTCCTTCTTATCCAGCTGTTTCCCCTGGAATGAAGTAAATGAAGAGTTTTGTGTCATTCAATCGATCATCTTTCTCACACAATTCTAGAGCAGTTGCGAAATTTATTTTTGTAAATAAACACTTTATTACTAAAAAAGAAAAGAAAAAGTAATGTGCTTTATACTTCTAGCAAATAAAAAAAAAAATAAATAACTGCTAAAAATAAAAATTATTTTTGTTCAGTGGGAGGTCATTCAATTGATCTTGAATATTGACCAGTTCCAAAAATGAAGCGGCTTATTGCAAATTTGTTTTGTAATAATTTAATGCAATGTTTATATTTCATTATTTCTAGAAAAATAAATAAAATAAATAAATACATAAAAAGAAACAACAATAAAAAAAAATAAAAATCCTTTTTGTGAAGCCAATAAAAAAGTTGGCAGTGAATATAAAAATTAGGTACTACTGGCCTGACTCAACCATCAAGAAAAAAAATATTGTTAGAGCCCAGAACACATTAATAAACTTCCTTAAAAATAAATGTGTGGCAAACAGAAAACGACTTCCTGCCCAGAATCGACCCCTGTGATCTAGCTCTTGATATTACATTTAAAAACATTTTTATACCATAAGGCTTATAAGCTTAGGACATAGAATGTCCAACTGTCATTTTTGGAATTTCACCATTTGTTGGCATTTCCAAAAGATTCGTCAAGGTTTTCAGATTTTTGGGCAGCGTATTAGCAAATGCTTTCAGCAACATATGTCCCTACTGGTCCAAAACTGTTGACCATACTCAAGAGAGGCCGGCCCCAGGACGTTGCACAGCGCAGCTTCGCTCAAACAGCATGAACCAAAAGCTCTTAAAACCGATCTGTTGACTCTGCCAGAGTCTTTAGGAAAAGGACAGCTGGTGTAAGATTTTCAGCCCTCGATTAAAGCATTGAGGAGGATTTACAACACGGAGGGATTCCAAAAGTAAACAGAGAAAGTGAGGACACAAGATAACGATGTACACAAGTTTGTAGGTGATTTCATCCATGCATGTGACACTCAAAACAGGTGTGCAATAACTGAACACGATCGGCTAGTTTGGCACCAATTCTGCATGCACAAAGCTGGGGGGATTGACTGTCTGAGAAGATATGGACTATCTGTGAGCATGCAAACATCTGTGCCATTGAAAAGCAATAGTGGCGATTACTTTAAACAGCATTGAGGGATATACAAGTTCAAAGCTGCAAAAGACCAAGTATTCAAACAATTCGACAAGGGAACGCAGGAAGCGACATGCTCGCACTCATGCACGCAATCCCCCCTGTAATTAGCTTCCCACATTTTGCCACTCTGTACGAAGGCACAGATACATTAAGCCCAGCGGGGTACGGCATTCACACAGTGCATTTTGCACATAGACACACGTGCACAAGCGCTGTTTTGGAGAGACGCCCCGTGGCGCTGACCGGGAGAGAGGCGCGTGTACTGTAGCAGCCAGACAACAGTGCACAACAAAGCACAACCCCAAATTACAGGGATACATAATCACCCCTTCCCTCTGCCTCCTGTCTCGAGCGAGTAGTAAATCACCTCCATCAGCACGAGCATCATATGCAATTTTCTAGCTGGGTAGCTCCGAAACCGCCACGGTGGCCGACACGGTTTGCATGCTCACAATCGGGGCTTAATGTATGAAACACCATGTTTAAACAAGGAGGGAGCGATAGGAAGGACGAACGAGTGAATGAATGAGAGAAATGTAACAATGACTGTGGAAGAGACCATGCTTACCCAGGCTTCCAGTTCGGAGGCAGGCTTGAGAAAGAGAGAATGAGAGAGAAGTAAGAAGGAAATCATCACTTAACAATTAGCTACAGAAAACATTATGCTGCAAATGGTTCCTCAACACATGTTAAGACATGTGTCTTTCACATCCATATTTGAATTGTTAGGTTTAAACAAAATGTTGTTTCAAAGATATGAAACAACATTTGTGGGGCATTTCAATTTCAAATTTTGGCAAAAATAAATACAATTTGTATTGCCATGAGATAATTTGGGGAAAACTAAATTTTCAATGGGAAATATAGTGCAGGTCTATTGCACCATATTGAGACTTGATGGGAGAGCAACATGTGTGCCTATAAAAATAATTACACTAAAAATAAACTTTTTGGTGTGGTCAGTCAAAATATTGGCAGGCAAATTTGCATTAATATTGCTTAGAACTAAGTTTAAGGGTCTAAAACTAAAGATGCATCAAAGGTTTTTTTTTTTTTTTTTTTTTTTTTTTACATAAATAACAAAATTGTCATTTTAATTTAGCTGAAAACTACATAAACATCACTGTTTCAGTTAATAGTTTTAGCCCTTCAAAACTTTTTCATCCAAAACCGAAAACTAATTTTTAGTCAAAAACCGAGAATTACAAATTTTATAGGTGATGAATTTCATCTGGTTACATCACCATAAAAGAAAAGACATTTTGAGGCAATGAAAACACTTTTAGAACAACACGCACTGATGAATCATGCACAATATGCTCAAGGACATTAAGAAAGCAAGTGGGGTCAGTTTTGATTTAATGTTGACTTTAAGCAATGTTTTTATTACAGAAAATTTGTTAAAATAGGACAGAATCTTCTCTGACAACTTAAACAAACTGTCTACAGCTTACGTCTACTTTTTAAGCTTGACCAGTTCTATATCAAACATGAAAAGGAGACTGTAAAAGGCCAAGCACAGCTCTCCAAGGGATCCTAATTGCAACTGTAAATTGGGTGCTAACAAATGTATTATGTGGTATGAAATTCACTCCTCATTATAGGAGCAGCAGCAGGGCGTTTCACACGTATTTAATGAACATGGAGGAGAGGGTAATCTGGTCTGTTTGCAGAAGCCAAGCGCTCAACACTGCCAGGGCTCTACAGCGATAAGCAAAAGGACAGGCTGAGTTAAAACCAAGAGCTGAGCATCAAAGGAGATCTACAAATAAGGTTCATTTTGCACGTTTACAGAAATCAGCTCAAAATTAATTAATCATTCATTTTCTGTTTTACTTCTTTGTTGCATTCATTAAAATCTATGTTGTTAACTACAATTAAGACTAATAAAAAACAGTTCCCTTAATTGAAATGTAGCTAAAAAAAACTAATATTAAAATAAACCTGCTTTAAAATTGAAGATAAAGCTGAAGTACTACAATTGCAAGCTAAAGCTGAAATAAAATTAAAGCCAAACAAAAAGTATAATAAAATATATATATATTAAAAAAATGAAAATCACAAGCAAGTGAAAAAAAAAAAACCACAGAAACACTGATTTTAAAATAAAATCTGACAACATATTTAAAAAACAATACAAGACTTCGCAAATACTGTAATGGTAAATAAATATTAAGTTGACCACTGATGAAAATGAATTGCACATTCATTGAGTCAATCACATCATCACCTATATTCCATCTATATTCAAACTAATCTAAGGTTGATGTATTTAAGGTCAAGGTGAGTTGCTGTTTGCATAATATTTTACAGATGTCTAAAATGCGCATTTAGTGATGTCCTAAAACAGGATAACAGTGATATGATAAGAAACCCATGTTTAATACATAATTAAATGCATTCATAACAATAAACACTAATGTAAACACTTTACAGCCTACCTGTTAGCTATTAATATAAACTGGCACATTAACAGATTTCAGTTGATTTGTGGTCACAGGCGTGAATATACAGGCTATTCTGAAATATGAAATACAAAGGTAGCTTGAAATAAGATACTTTTGAATGCTGCTCATCCAGTAAGATTTTAGTGCCGGACATTAACATTTTAGTTTTACTGTTTTAAATCATTTGCAGGTACCAATTTATAAAATGCCATTTACAAAGCTACAAAGGTTGAGACTAAAATAGAGTCACTTTAAGTTCCTTGAGAGGCTATGACAACTCTTAGCTGAAGAATCAAGAGTTTGCTCCCTGCTGGTCTGATGACGGCAAACTCATCACTCTGTCTCAAAGAACTCTCTGAGCCTGTTGAGAGCCACACACACACAGCTCCTGAATACACACACGCCTTGTCATTTCTTTATTTATCCTCTTTAAATTCTCTGTGGTGACAAAGCCAATCTGATGGGCGTGCTGCACTCATGTAACGCTCTGTTTGGGATCTGGAGCAGGCAGATAATACTCAGGCAAGTATGAATTACACTGATAAGTCTAGAAATGAGCACTGCTCGGAGTTGGTTTACCGTAAACAATGGTGCACGCGTGTGCGTTAGGCTGTAACTCAGCATCCAGGCCAGGATAGATGCAAAGTGACAGGCCATACACACAAGAAAAAGTGAGGAGACTGGAGGAATGATGAACTGAAGCCTGCTGAACACATTACGTCAGCTATAATGTGTTATCACAGTTCTCCATCACACCTTAAAGTTTCAGCATGTAGTTCGAACGGAGTTGCTCTACAGCTTCAAATAAAATAAAAAAAAATCTGAGTAAATCATAATAATATTGCTCACTAAATTAATCTGTGGAACACAACATTTTATATTTTGAAAAATAACTGTCCTCTTTGTCCAAGCAGTGAAGGTTGTTTAGACCCCAGTGACTTCAAAGAAAGTTGTTTGAAAGCAACTTAAAACTAAATAAATAAATATCAATACATGTTAGATTTTTTGAATGTTACTTTAGTATCACTGAGATACTATGATGGCTTTCATTAATATTTTGGATTAAGGTTTTTTATTAAGTGTCATTTTCATTTTAAAGCACCCCTATTATTGACATTTTTACGGTTCCTAATATTGTTTTGGGAGTCTCCTTACATGCATGCAAGATCAAGAAATGCTTTCGTTTTCTCAAAATATGCATTTAATATCACCTCATTTTCCAGCGATTCTCAAATGATTCATGAAACTGCTCTGCTCTGATTGGTCAGATGGCCTAGTCTGTTGTGATTGGTCTAGTGTACAGAGGTGTTGGAAACGATATGCCTATTTCAACAGTTCTGCATTTTGAACGCTCTATAGAAAATATAAACATCTATCTTTGACTACTCTTGTGAACATTCAGGGCCTGTGGAGCCAGAAATGTTGAGAATCGTTGCATTACAGCATCTAACACCAATTCTCAGGTACACTTAAAAGTATCAGTAATAAATGTTTCCGGAACAAAACTGAGATTTTGTTGTTAGAATGTTTCAGTCCGAGATCGCATTGGAAAACATCATTAAAACAGCTCATTTCTATGTATAACTATACCTCTGGTAATGATAATCCACAATTAAATGCTCTCCTCGTATGAAACGTCCAGATAACGGTCTTACCAGACGGCTATTGATTAACTTGTGTCATTTGAAAAACTGATTCTGGTTCACTTCTTTAATTTAATTTCAAGGCTAAGTTATTGAAACTCGCCATGAGTAACAGTTGTCGCATATTCTCAGATTTGTCTCTTGCACAAACACACACTCGCACTGCATCTGTTGTGTCCTGCGGTGTGTGTTTATACTCAGTCATCCCCTCTAGGTTGGATGTGCTGCGTTGCCATCTGATATCTGGGCACAGCTTCCCTCCCGCTTTCCTCGTCTATTTACTCGTCTGCGTTTATTTAACACGTAGCTCCTGGCTATGCAATAAATTAGCACTTAATATTCAAACTGACTACCCAGAGTGCACGCCGATGCGGACGTCTGGGGAGGAGAAGGAAGGGCCACTTGCTTCTTTAATGCCGTTGCCATGAATAATTTCTCTGCCAGCATTTCGCATCTTATCTGAGCCCGATCCGACCACCGTGTCAGAGAGCGCTGATGTAATTTTTGAGCAGGGTCTTGAACGTGATATTGATGACATGAGGGAAAAGAGATTGGAGCAACAAGACAAATCTAGAGGAACTATTTGACAGAGGGTCGGATTCTTTCAGCACCAGAGGGAGAGACACAGGAATCAGCCCGGAACGGTCAAGTGCTCATGAGGTATAAAAATGTAATATGCTCATCTTCCTTTATTGAATGGCGGGTAAAACGTACAGCTAGCACTCATAATCCTGACTGCCTTCAGGGGTCACCTGCCCCTAAATGATATTGTTCTCCTTTATCCATCACAGTTGCACTTTTTTGTTCTTAAAATGCTCAAGGAACATTGTTGCCTAGCAAGTTAACACGTGTAGGTTTAGTCCCAGTTCAATCACCTCACTCAAAATAATTTCCTGCCCCACTTCAAATTTTGAGGTCAATAAAAAAAATTTAAAAAAAAGTTAATTCTCAAAAGAACCTGTATGAAAAAAAAAGACTTGAGATGTGGGCTAGTGGTTATCACATGTGGTGCAATTTTGGCTCGTATTGGAAATGGAGGGTTTAAATCCAGCAACAATCTTATTTCCTCTCTCTGCTCACATAATTATCAAATAATAATAATTCTTTCTCATCTTAAAGTCAATAAAAGTGAAAGAAAGTCCAAAAACAAACTTTATCTCTCAAACTAATTTTCTACTTATCTACTAGCACGTGCTTCAGACTTGTTACTTCCTTTACAGATTACTTCCTTTAATTTCACTATGAAATTGAAGTATGGAAAACAGGCCGGACAGACAAACTCCTATTTCAAATTCTGAGGTCAATAAAAGCAAAAAAAAAAAAAGTGTAAAAAGAGAAGGAAAAAAACAACAACTTTTTAATAACCTTAAAAAAGTCAGACATGTTGGTTAGTTGTTATCATATGTGGAAATAAAATTATACGAAATTAAGGTTCAAATCCATTCCTGAAAATTGTCCACACAAAATTTTCTATTCTTCTTCAGGCTTATATGCAGAAAACATTATTTGTATACTGACAGTTAATTTCTGGTCTGGTCTATGTTTTAACAAATAACTTTGTGGTCAATTAATAAAAGTCACAAAAAGTAAAATAATAAGTAATAATTGTTTATACTTTTGGCATAAACACTGGCATTTTGTGGTTGACAATGACATGGAAACAAGAAAATAATTCTCAACTGACACAAGACGCTTACCAGAAAAACCTGTGACACTCAAAAAAAAAAAAAAAAAAAGCCCTTCCGACAGAGTGATAAGTAAACACTTACAAACACAGAGACAACACAAGACCTAATCCTGCACCTAATTCCCTCTTATCCCAGACTCCTGCTCCAACAGCGACGCTAGAACGGAAGAAACAGTGCAGGGAGCACCGGATAAAATCTATCCACTCCACCTGCCTGCCGCGGGCCTCGCTGGCAATTACCTGAGCTCTGGCCTGGCTTGAGCTCAGAAAGCGCGGGAGTCTTAATGGCTTTGCATGCAGGAAGATGTCAGGCCTGAGATTACAATTACTGATAGGACTCTGCTACCAGACCGACTCTCTTCTCTCTCTCCTGCCGCACCGGATTACTCACACTGAGCTTCTCTGATAAACTGCACGGCGGGGGGAGATGAAAGTAGGTAAATAAATAAATGAAGAAATGAACTTATTGTTATCTTCTGTTGGAGGCTGAGAGGGAAATGTTGATGTCTGTGATGAGGTGTTATGAGGCTGGAGTGATGAAGGGATAAATCTTTCTTCATTTACGATTGAAATCACAATTCCTATTTAACGCACACAGATGAATAAAGTAGTTTTACAAAATGTTCATATTCATATTGGTGCAATAAACATTCCCTATCAATGTTGAAACGGTTGTGTTGCTTCATATTTTTAGGGGAACCTTAATTCATGTTTTTTTTAGGATACTCTGATGACTGGAAAGTTCAAATGAACAGCATTTATTTAAAATAGAAATATTTTCAAACATTATAAATAAATGCCTTTACTGTCACCTTGTTGAATGAAAGTATCAACTTTAGTTTTTATTTTTAATTAAACCTCTGAACGGTAGCGTATCGAGGTTTCCACAAAAATATGCAAGTATAACAAGCAGCATAACTGCTTTCAATATTAATAATAAGAAATGTTTCTTGAGCACCAAATCAGCATATTCGAATGATTTCTGAAAAATCACTTGACAGTGAAGACTGGAGCAATGGTGCTGAAAATTCAGCTTTGCATCACAGGAATGAACTATATTTTTAAAAATGTTCAAATAGAAAACTTGTATTATACATTGTAAGTATTATTTTTATACATCAGACCAGATCAGAAAATCCTGATGCTATAAATCTAGCGCAGCTACTGATGTTAACAGAGTCTCAGGCGAACCAAACGAATCAACACCTGAGAGATGTAAGTCTGTCTCGCTTCAATTTTCCTCAGTTTTCTCACTTCAAGATAGACAGCAGTAACAAAAACATTTACTACTACTCCAAATTTAAATACTGTAATAATTTACCAGAACCATTTACAATACCAATTAGCACTGAAGACCTTTTGCTCTTTGTATTGAGATTTGGCAGACATTAAAACACTAACATTGTGTTAAAGAGTTATTCCACCACCTAGTGTCTAACAACAGAATTTACACTTTTTTTATTATATGAACTGAATTATCTTCAAAGATGCAAAAGAAATACTAGTGTAATACCAAAATAAAGAGAATGTATAAAATACGCTAATCTACTGTAAAACTGAATTACTGTACAACCTGGTTATACCGAACAACAGAAATTGAGCCCCACAGCATCCATTCACACACAAGTGTGAAGCTTTATGCAATGATGTCACTTCATACGCTCAAAAAGCAGATTTAAAAAACATCATCCGTCTGATGCAAAATCCCTTATCACAGAGAGATAAGCCAGGCATAGATGCACTCTGATTATTTTAGCAGTTCTCATGCATAAGCAACAACTGAGCTAGAGGAGCAGGCGGGCAGCTCGGTGGCGAGCGTGAAGCAGTGTTAATGAGACCAGCTTTTTAATGGAACTGTGGAGAGTGCCAAATGCAAATGCAACTTATCACCTCTCACCGCCACCAGGCCAGGGAACGGCATTAATGCGTTTAAGAGCAAAGAAATTACCCATAGTTCGCCCCTCTCTCTCCCTTTATCCCCCAACTCTCTACGTTATTTTTTATTAATCTTGTGACTGCTCGTCATGTACAGTGAGAGCTCATGGAGGGCATCCGCAGAGACCCTGGCAGATGGATGGAGGAAGTATGAAAGGAGACGAACAGACAAGTGAATGGTGCATTTCACAGAAAAAGTGTTCCTGTAGTCCGAGTGCGAGCGCAGGGGCGGAGGTGACACATTACTGCATTTTAATACACTTGTATGGTCCTCTTTCTGGAAGACAATATTGTAGAGAACAGCAATTTTTGATGTGAAGCAGTTATCAAATGTCGAAAGGGAAAACTGAAACGAAAGCATTTTTTTATGTAGTGAAATAAATGTGTTATGAAAGGCAAAACAACAGATATTCACATGGACTAAAAAAATTGTAAAAGGTATTACAAATGCAAAAATAGCCATACTGAGAGGGAAACATAAAAAAGCTAAACATACATAAAGGTTTTCATACTGGGAGAAAAAAAAAACGAAAGAACAAAATGTATATATATATATATATATAAAAAAAAATATTCACACTAAGAGCAAAAAATCGCAAATGTATTCTCACGGAAAACAAAACAAATGAGTGTAATGAAAAGGTAGAATGATAATCCAAATGCAAAGCCCCTTAAAGGTGAAACAAATCTGAAACGAAAAAAAATTTAACAATAAGACACTACGAATCACAATTACAAAAGGTGTTCACAGAGAGAAACGAATCAGTTAAACAAACAAAAAAGCAAGACAAACAAAACGTGACAGATGCAAAGCTATTCAAACCAAATAAATGCTGAACTGAATATAAACAAAAATGGGAATCTTTTTTTTTTTTTTTAATCCATGGACAATTTAAAAAAGATTCCTTAGGAATGCTGTTCCGATATAATTTTAATTAGAAAATTATTAAATTTAAAGTGATTCACATCAAGAGCAAAACAAATTTGTTGGATTGAACAAAAAATTAGGAGAAAAAAAAAATCCCCAAGAAAATTTTGCAGTAAAATGTTGGTTAATTGTGACATGCAGGTTAACGAGCATTTCAATTTATTTTTAGTAAGTGGTTCATTTTGATTGTTTTTAATTTGACTTGTTTATTAATTACAAATTTTTCTTTTAACTCACATACCTCCTACAGTTCACTTCAAGTTCAAACCCACAGGGAAACCACGCCATAGTGAATAGGTTCACAGTTTACACTTCACAGAAATACAGTTTTCAATTTTTAAGTAAATGTTTTACTTGGTGTAAAACAGGGCTCATCTTCAATTGTTCCTAACCTGAGACTATTACACTGTAACTTCTTAACTAAACCACTTCAAATCTACACACTATACAGACACTATACAATAAGCAAGAAGAACAGATGCAGCTCCACCAATAAAACACCTAAAAACCCTATTTAAAAGCCTGGTGATCAATCATGCACTACACAGCAACAAACAAGACAGAAAATACTGTACTCTACTGCCATAAATGCAGACGCAGAGTCAAAATACCAAATCATGGTGTATTCATACTGTCATCATGAACTGGAAGACACTTCTAATATGTATTACGATAACACTTTCATATCAATATTTTAACATCCTTTTGCATGAAACCGATAGCAAAGGATCAATTCCTCCTCAGATGTCTGAGCGGATATCTCACCATGACTCATGTTTAACAAGTGAGGTCTCCAGTGATCAGGACATTATTGATAATCATGAATATTTAGAGGCACGGACCTTGATGTTGCGCTCGGAAACGCACCAGCAGAACAGAGAGAAGCTGCCATGTCACGGCTTCATTCTGATTAATGACAGGACTTCCCATCACATTTACATCACAGACGATCCACATACAGGGTTTAAAACCATGGTTCTTCACTCACTGATGGGTTATAGTTTTGTTCTTTAAAATAATACATTTCAAATAATAATAAAAAAAAAACACATTTCAAATAATAATAAAAAAAAACACAGACCATATAACTGTGTATTCAGTAGAATGAAAAAAAGGGGGGATTAAAAAAAGGGGGATTTTCAATTTTTAAATTGAAGGAGAAAACATGCAATATCTTTTGTTCCAGAATACAATTTGTTTTTATATAAAATCTATTTAAATTATCTGCTCATCTGTCACTTAGTAATATAATATTTGGCCAAGAATTTGATCTCTTGAGTTCGAGTTATGTATTAGCAGATATATTATGTATTGTATTGCGGTTTATGCATTGTGAATGTTCCTCAGTCATGTTTATAATGTATATACACTAATCATTCAAAAGTTTGGTGCTGGTAAAATAGCTTTTAATGTTCTTGAAAAAAAAAGTCTTATGCTCACAATAATTTAATAAAATATACAGTAGAAAACTAAATATTGTGAAACACTATTACAACTTAAAATAGCGGTTTTCTATTTTAATGTGTTTTGCATGTAACTTATTCCAGAATCTTCAGCATATTTACTCCAATGTCACATGATCAGAAATTTTTCAACTTGCTGCTCAAGAAACCTTTTTTTATATATATATATATATATATATATATATATATATATATATATATATATATATATATATATATATATATATATATATATATATATATATATATATATATATATATATTATCACTGTTGAAAACAATATTCTTGTGGAACCCACAATATATTTTTCAAGATTTTACTGATGAATACAAAGTTCAAAAGAGCACCATTTATTTAAGTTAGACATTATGACACTTTTTATCAAATTAATGTATCATTGGTGAATAAGAGTTTAAGTGTTATCTTGGCAACTAACTGAAATTAGGTCTTAAGTTTAAATGAAGTTAAAGTTGAAACACTTAAGCTACTTAAACAAAAAAAAAGAAAAGCTAAAGAAAAGCTAATAAAAATGGAATCATGTAACAACTAATAAAACCTTAAAATAAATAAAATAAAAACCAATTCAAATATTGATAAATATTTAAGTAAATAAACTAAAATAATAAATGTCAAATACATAATTTGGTAGTGAAGCACAATCTTTTACTGGTGTAAAAATCCATACTAAACTCTTCACAAACACAGAATCACAGCTGAGGCTTGTGTTGACACATCTGGCCATGTTCACACATCTGCTAATAAGACACTGAGGTTGAGAGAGAGAGATGTTCAGGGCTAAACAGGAGGATGGAGCCATAATTACCTTCACAACCTACCTCCACACACACACGTTTACTCTTCAAAGCTTGAGCCCAGGGGAAGCTTTTCTATTAAGTGTCCAGAACATGTCAGAGCTCAGATAAGACACACCAACAAGACGTACCACAGATCCTCGGGCACAGACCATCACGTACAACATCACACACACAGTCCTTCATTCCACTGTCTACAAGATGACGACATATGATGTAAAACTCATATAGACTAGATAAGGTGGCTCCTCCAGGGGCCCAAGAGTGAAGGGACACGATCCCTAAAGGACCTGAATAAGTGGATGAGAGGAAGTGAAAGATGGGACAAAGGAAAAAACTGAATTGGAATTCAAAGAAGCCAATTTCATCCGTGTCAAGAGAGCAGTAGCGTGTTTCTCCGACAGGGACTTGACCAGGGAGAGTGTTCCTTCCCTGCGGGACTTTATTTAAGAGAAAAACTTTCAAACTTGAAAAATAAGGGAGATAAGAACAGAAGGTATTCATTTTTTTTCTTTTTTAATTATATTTACTTATTGCGGAATTGTCAACTAGTTTGGCTGTTGGAACACAGATTAATATTTGATAACGCTAAGAAAGCAAAAAGCCACTAAAGGCTATGTGTTAAAGTGATTTTAAAAATTCAGTTTAATTATTATAGTAATATTTTGTGTATGTAAATAAATAAATAAATGGTGCTCTTTCGAACTTTATATTTATTTATATTTATGTATAACAAGTCATTCCTGCTCAATGAACTATTCACTTATAAAAATTTGGACTTTATGTTGTTGACGGAGACATGGCAACGGAGTATGGAGTTTTCCCATTTGATTGAACTCTGTCCTGCGGAACGTTCATTCATCAGCACACCAAGGCTCGTGGGCCACGGGGGTGGACTTGCTGTTGTTTATAAAAATCAGTTTATTTGCCAGTTGATGAACTCCAACACGTACTCGTCCTTTGAATTACAGATGTCTAAGGTTGGTCAAATTCTTTTTATTGTATTCTTGTTTATCGGCCTCCTGGGATTTTGGCTCCTTTTCTGAGCAACTTTACTGACTCTTTATCCTCTATCATTATGTTGAATAGAGTTATTATTGTCGGTGATTTTAATATTCATGTGGATAATGCTGCATGTAATACTGTTTTAAATTTTTTTAATTTAATGGATACTTTTAATTTTGTTCAACATGTCTCTGGTCCTACACATGATAAAGGACACTTGCTTGATTTAGTGTTTTCTCATGGTTTAAATATTGACGATGTGTGTACAGAGGATGTCTATGTTAGTGATCATAAATGTGTTTTATTTAATCTTGCGTGTAACGAAAATCCACTGCCGGTTAAGCGGGTGTCTTGTTCTCATACGATTACCCAAGTTGCTGTTGAGAATTTCTCGACCGCTTTTGATTCCAACTCGGTTATTATTTTAAATGACATTGACAGTTCTGTACAGTCGTTTAATGATCACTGCACTTTGTTACTGGATAAAGTGGCTCCATTTAGGAATCGGCATATTCCCGTGGTTAATACTTCTCCATGGATAAATGATGCCATTCGCAGTCTCAGACGTGTGTGTGGGAAGACTGAACGTTTGTGGAAATCTACGCGGCACCAGGTTCATCGTCTGTATTTTAAAGAGTTACTGTCTGATTTACATGAGATGATCAAGGTGGCCAGAGCGCTGTATTTAAATTTTTTTATTTTAACTTGTAAAAGGAATCCTAAGACTTTGTTTGACACTATTAATTGTCTTGTGTCTCCTGTTACATCATCTGTACCTGTTTTTTCTAACGATGATTGTAATAATTTTTTGTCTCATTTTGTGGGTAAGGTTATGGCTGTTAGGGCTAGCATTTTACCATCAGCTATCCCCTCTGTAATTATCACAGAGCGGCCCTCAATTTTAAGCTCTTTTCAGTCAATATCCTTAAATGATCTTATAAAGATAGTTTGTATGATGAAACCTTCTCAAAGCCCGGCGGATATTTTGCCTGCTTCTGTGGTCATGGAAACTATTACATCCATTGGTCCATGTTTGGTCTCAATTGTTAACCTTTCGCTAAAGTTGGGCCAGGTCCCTAGGTGTTTTAAACACGCTGTTGTTCAACCGCTCTTGAAAAAGTGTAATCTTGATGTTACATCGTTGAACAACTATAGGCCTATCTCTAAGTTGCCCTTCATTTCTAAAATCCTGGAAAAGGTTGTGGCAATGCAGTTGAATGATATTTTGGATACTCATAATATTTATGACAAATTTCAATCAGGCTTTCGCAAAAATCATTCTACTGAAACTGCCTTACTCAGGGTATCAAATGACATTTTGATGGCCACAGATGCGGGGGAATGTTCCGTGTTGGTTATGTTAGATCTTAGCACAGCGTTTGACACGGTGGATCACGGCACTCTGATTAATAGATTACGCTGTTTAGTAGGCATTTCAGGTTCGGCTCTGGATTGGTTTTCATCTTATCTGTCCGATAGGTCTTTTTCGGTATCTGTTGGATCCTTTATGTCCGATTCTGTACTTTTGTCCTGTGGTGTGCCACAAGGTTCTGTGCTGGGCCCTTTGTTGTTTAACTTGTATATGCTTCCTCTTGGACAGATTATTAATAGTTTTAAAATAATATCTTATCATTTATATGCAGATGACATTCAGTTATTTATTTCGTTTAGACCTGATAGTCTAGATAAACTGTCAGTTCTACAGGATTGTTTAATCCATTAATTCTCCATTAATAAATGGATGGCAACCAATTTTTTGCAACTTAATAAAACTGAAATGATGATCTTTGCTCCTGACTATATTATACCTAGGATTAAGCAGGTTTTGGGGGTTTCAGCCACTTCAGATTGTAGTGAAATAAGAAATCTAGGTGTCTTTCTGGATAGGGCCATATGTTTTAACAGTTATATAAAGTCTATAGTTCGCTCATGTTTTTTCCATCTTAGGAACATTGCTCAGATTAGATCGGTGGTCTCAAGAAAAGAGATGGAGATGCTTGTTCATGCCTTCATCTCGTCATGTTTGGACTATTGCAATGTTCTGTATACTTGTTTAAATAAGTCTTCTATGGCACGACAACAAGTTGTACAAAATGCAGCTGCAAGGCTGTTGACTGGTACCAGTAAGTGGTCTCATATAAGACCAGTTCTCAAGGACCTTCATTGGCTCCCAGTTGAATTCAGAGTGCAGTTTAAAATTTTAGTTATCACTTATAGAGCCTTGCATGGTCAGGCACCTCTCTATATTCAGGATCTTTTACATAAACATTCACCGGGTCGGCCCTTAAGGTCTTCTGGTCTGGACCTTTTTATTGTCCCTAGAACACGTCTTAAGATTAAAGGTGATCGTGCTTTTTGTACTGTGGCACCGAGGCTTTGGAACTCACTTCCATTAGCACTGAGAACTATGGGTTCTGTCAATTCTTTAAAAAAAACACCTGAAGACGCATCTTTTTGGATTCGCTTTTATTTAACAGCAGTGGTTACTTGTCATTCCATGTTTGTGAAGAGTGTTTCTGTTTGTTGTGTTATGGTAGATTTATTGTATGCATGTTTGATCCTTTTTATTAACAGATTGTAGAGCACTTTGTGACTTCTTGTCTGTGAAAGGTGCTATATAAATACATTTTACTTACTATACATATGTTGTTGTTGTTTTTTACCAGGGGTCATGAACTGCCTCTGTTTTTTTCATTTTGTACAGCTCTCTGAGGTCTACTTATAATGTTATAAAGTTTTTTTACATCAAAAAACATCATCATTTAGAAGTAATGTTTTGGACCCCAATCATCAGAATGCTTCGTTTGAACAGGTGTGGCGGTTTGTAGACGTATAAATAGATGAAGATGTAGTAAATGCCCGCTGCTTTGATTGGCTAACACTTGTGTATGTTGTATCTACATCCTTTACAGATAGATTGATTTAAGTTAAAAATGCATAAAAAATCTATTTAACAGACAAACTAATAGTGATCACGCAAAAAACAGTTACACTTATAAATACTATATCCAATATAGTTGGCACAGCATCGTTTTTTAGTTTCAATCTTTCTAAAAATCCTGTGTCAAATTGTGCATTGTTTGTAAACAAATCCACGGTAAAATTACAAGGTGCCTTCTGCAGAGTCGTGGCCTAATGGTTAGAGAGTCGGACTCCCAATCGAAAGGTTGTGAGTTCGAGTCCCGGGCCGGCAGGAATTGTGGGTGGGGGGAGTACATGTACAGTTCTCTCTCCACCCTCAATACCACGACTTAGGTGCCCTTGAGTAAGGCATCGAACTAGAGGTCTGCACTCCCGCGGGAGTTCCGCGGGACCCGCGGGTCGCGACGCAAAACAGTGCGGCGCGGGACAAATTTTGAAAGGTCATTGCGGGCGCAGGCGGGATGATCCGGTGCACTTGCGGGTGCGGGCAGGAGGGATGATACGCTGCACTCCCGCAAATTAAATATTAGTGTAAAGTAAAATATATAAATGGTTAAAGTAGCGTTCATAATTTGTACTTGTGAGAGAGATTCTGTTTGTCAGCAATAAAAACGTTTTAAGCAATCTAAACTTGTGAATCAAGGAAATTATAGCATATTTTCAATTAAAAAAAGCAACATTTAATAAATAAATTAAAAAGTTGAGTAATTTGCGTCACCGGATAGGCTACTGTCGGTAGTTGATCATTTCTATTGTAAAACAGTCAAATATTACATTTTTATCTACTTGCATTTTACCAGGCATTCGTTCGCTTCTTTAATCATTTTGACATTGATGAGCTAGACCGCTGAACTTTTAGTCATCCTAACAACAAACAGAGCATTGCGTAATGTAGTGCATCAGAGCAGCATCAAGAATATCAAGTGCGCAACGCTGCTCAACGCTGCAAAAAAGCACATCGCTTTAATGCAAAATGGAAAATTATAAATAAAACTGTAATATGCACATGATTAGGTAATCACGGCTGCTGTAATCTTATTCACATTTCTTTTTCTGATTAATTGTTTTGCTCTATGAGAGACACAATTTAACAAAATTATTCGGGGCTAAAAACGTCCTAGCGCCGCCCCTGATCCTGCCTGCCGTCTTGCGGGCATTTGCGGGCGGGAGCGGGACATAATATCACAGATGCGGGCGGGAGCGGGACTAAAAATGACAAATCTTTGCGGGAGCGGGCGGGAGCGGTACTAAACACTGCGGGAGCGGGCGGGAGCGGGACTGAAAATTGTGTCCCGTGCAGGGCTCTACATCGAACCCCCAACTGCTCCCCGGGCGCCGCAGCATAAATGGCTGCCCACTGCTCCGGGTGTGTGCTCACAGTGTGTGTGTGTGTTCACTGCTCTGTGTGTGTGCATTTCGGATGGGTTTAATGCAGAGCACAAATTCTGAGTATGGGTCACCAAACTTGGCTGAATGTCACTTCACTTCAGAGGCAATGTTTAGTCACGCTATTACAACACAGAGTGGCCCATTTCACAAGCTGTCATTTTAGTTGGATATGATTAATCCAAACAAACCATTTGAACTTGTCCACAAATCAAACATACAAAATTGAATGCTGTTGCTACTTAAATTAAAATATGCTATTAAAACACCTCCAAGTAAGGAAGAATTGCAAAATTATCTTCTCCGTGAACTACGGCTCTGTGTAGTAAATGCTGCTCCATCTGAGAGCACATGAAAATACCACATTTACCGTATTTTCCGGACTATAAGTCACACTTTTTTTTAATAGTTTGGCTGGTCCTGCGACTTATAGTCAGGTGCGACTTATTTATCAAAACTAATTTGACATGACCCAAGAGAAATGAACTAAGAGAGTGAACCAAGAGAAAACATTACCATCTCCAGCCGCGAGAGGGCGCTCTATGTGGCTCAGTGCTCCTGTAGTCTACACTGTAAACATAGAACGCCCTCTCGCGGCTGTAGACGGTAATGTTTTCTCTTGGTTCTTGATTCTAAATAAATGCGACTTATAGTCCAGTGCGACTTATATGTTTTCTTTCCTTATCATGATGTATTTTTGGACTGATGTGACTTATACTCAGGTGCGACTTATAGTCAGAAAAATACCGTAATAACATGTTTTGACTCCAAACTCACTTTATAACAGCAGTCGAGTGTTTGAAATAAATCCTTCTTTGAGATTACAGATATACTTTATTAGGATGAAAATTATAATAATAAGAACTCAGATAAACTATATATTGCCGTAGTCATGTGTTTATTAGTCACGTTGAATCAATGAAAGCAGTTAAATCTTTTGTTTACGCCGCTGCAGCGATTTCCTGAATTTCTTCTTCGGGGCATATTTGGATTTTCAGTGTGAAATCGTCCTCTGGCCTTCGGATGGAGATTTAATACTGATCACAGAACTGTGTTTCACTGAAAGATATGCATGATAATAGCAGCTTCTGCCTAATTGTGATTTATTGTCTATGCGATTTAATTTTGATTAATTGTGAAGCCCTAGTAAAACAATAATATTGTGAAATACTATTCAAATTTAAAAATAAGAGTTTTCTGTTTTAATAAATTTTAAAATGTAATTTTTTACATTTTCTTTCATTTTCGAATTTTCTTACTACCACTTTTGATCAGTTTACTTCATGCTTGCTAATTTTATTTATTATTTTTAAATCTTACTGACTTTTGAGTGAACATTATGTACAGTATTTACATTGCTAGTCTCAGAAAACATGCATGTGCATGTGCATGTGTCCTTAAATATCTGTCCTGAAGTATTGTGCTGTGCTGAAGTGTTTGTAGAAGAGTCTCACCAGCTGTTTGGCTTTCTCAGACTCCTGCCGCGACTGTACTCGCTCTCTCTGCACTGCTCGAGTGATGTCCTGCCGGGCTGCCTCTCTCTCTTTGCGTGCGATGCGAGCCAACTCCTCCTGTATAATGGCCTGCTGCTGCTCATACCTGAACAAGCACACACACACACACACACAGCTTTATTTACAAGCCTGTTGCCAAGCCATGATTCACTCACTGCACTTCTAAATCCTACCAGAGAGCGTCAGTGTTTTGTTCCTTGTTCTTAAGCTTGTTTCAATAGTATGATTCACACTTGAACAGCATCCAGGAAAAAAAAATATAAGTTTTCATGAACAAGAGCAATTTTAGATTTAAATTAGTACAATAATTCTAGTATTTGGGATATTATTCTGAAAATATTTAGTTTATTATTATTTTTATTAATTGTGTTACTTTATCATCTATACTATTTACTATTTATAATCTTATTGATTTTATTTGTCTAATCTAATTTGTATATTATTTAATTATTTTAAATAAAAATGTATTATTGATTCATTTTAAATTTCTAATTACATGTGTATTTACTTTAATACAAGTTTATTATTTTCATATAATTTTAATAAAAAATATATATATTTTTTTATTATATATTAATTTTTACACTTTTTTTCTCTCTAAACTCCCTAGCACTGTTTTCCAGCCCCCTGAGGATCCCTGGACCCCAGTTTTGGCACTTTTCCACTGCACGGTAGTGTTGTCACGATAACAAAATTATTGTTTTGATACCGATACCAAGACAAGAATTGCGATTTCGATACTTTTTCTGAAAAGGGAAAATACACTTTCAAATATCATTGCTGTGCTTTATTTTAAAACCGGGACAACATTCAAATCATATAACACATTAATAAAAAATATATTGTGATGAGTCAGCTGCATGGACGCCAGGCCGTCGATCCCAGTCAAGCACTGCGGCCAGCGGGAAGAATGCAGTCTTTAGAAGAAGCGCGCCCCTCGCCGCCCCGGACCGAAAGGAGGGGGCCGCGTGGGGCTGCCAGAATCCACCCCTTACCTGGACCCTTCCTTCCAGAACACTGCCCGACCCACACGATCCCCGCAACACGACGAGGACACCAGATCCCACTTTGTTTTGGACACTCTCCCCCTTTGGACACTTTTATACCCTCGTTTTATTTTCTGTTAATAAAAGCCTCTCCGAGGCCTTATGCCATGCCCACTGTGTCGGTCGTTTGCTCCTCCCATGACAATATGAACAGCAGATATATTAAACATTTGAACAAAATATGAAATATCAAAATATAAAAAATATTTAAAGCAATGACATTCAAGGTAAAAAAAGAATACATCTAGAAGCATTATCTCAGTTATCATAAGAAACATAAGAGTAATAACTTTATCTTGATTCTGAACTTTGAAAGTACTTCCATATTTCACTCCTCGTGTCATCTTTTTCTACCAGTCGTGGACCGGCGGCCACAGTTTCACTTGTGCTTGCACATGCAGCCATCTCGCTGTAGTGTTTGTCACATGACAGCTGCAGCTTCTTTGCAGCGTGCGTGAGGAGAAAAAAAAACACAGACGTCCATAGGGAGGCACTGGAAGCGTGCATTGCACACAACAACATGAAATATGTTTCTTACAAATCTGGAACGCAGTCATTCTTTGAAGTATCGATACTTATAAATTTAGGAATCGTGACCTTTTTAATTTCCGAGAATCGCGATACTTTTGCACCGTGCAACCATACTGCACGGTACAGCTCGGTATGCTTCACTTTTGGGGGGTTTTCCACTGGGTTCAGTACCTGGTACTTTTTTGTACCACCTCGGGTGAGGTTCCAATTGAACCGTAATGTTACCATAACGTGATGTGAAAACTCTGCTGATCACAGATTGGCTGGAGAGAATAGTCACTGAGCCTGCAACACAAACACGTAAGAACCACTAGATTTAAATCAGCACAGCCAGCAAAGGATCGAATGCAACTGTTTTGAACGAGCACACCTTTATTTAACCAAAAAGTTTCGTTGTGTGTTGCGGAAGTACAGACGTTCCTCTCGTTGATAGCTGAGGAGCAGATCCAGCAAGAGCTTGATGGGGCGACGTGGAATGAAAACGTTTTTTTTTTTTTTTTTTTTTTTTAGGAGACAGCAGTAGAGGTGGCACAACTATAACGACATGTGAATAGTCCCATCCACTCTAAAGCAATACTAAACTGCAGGGGAAACCAAACCATGCTGAGCCGAGCCGAGCTGTACCACACAGTAGAAAACCGCCATTTAAAACTATTTGGACTAAAGTACCTCTTCCTGAGCTCTTCTTTAGTGTCAGGAAAAGTCGTCCTGGCCTGTGTTTTTGGAGATTGCGGGTCAGATGTGCTGGATGTTCGAGTCTGCTGGCCTGCAGGATCAGAAAAACTTAAATGATTATCCCTAACCTGCATTACAAATTAAATAACTCACTAAATCGCAACTCACGCGATTTATGAAAATACTGTATATCACACCTAGGTTTTCTTTATTGTTGACAGGCGGTCTTGGATCAGCACTGGCATTCCTCATGCGCTGTAGGACGTCTTCAGACAGCTAAGGACAAAAAAAATGGAGAAGTTACACAGACGTCCTCAATTATCGTGAATCCAAGATGGCAGCCTGATATGTCTTGTCGTTTTTTGTCCTTCTTTATTTTAAATTAATCTTGACGTCTTGTGCATTTTTAAGTCTCACTTTGGTAGTGGTGAATTTGCAGAGATGTTCAGCAAACCTTAGATCTATTTTAGTATATGAAATTTATTTAAAACACTGTATCAACCACGCAATTAATCTCAAAGCTCTCCAACTTGACCTGGGTCTGCCCGCGGCCTGGCGGAGATGCTGTGTCTCTACGGCGGATCAGCGCCTTTGAACTTGGGCGTGTCTGCACGGGTCAGCGGTTCTACTCCTGATCCGAGTTTTGTTGCTGTTCTTCGGGTGTGACTCTGGATTAGGACTGAGAGTTCAGTGTTTTGTTGGCGCTGTGGTGCTTCAGTGGACTCCGTGGGAATTTCCTTGGACAAGGTTGTCGATTAACATCAGCCGCTGGGACCCGGTCGGTTGATTTCATCGAGGCGGACGCACGCGCACTACGCGGTGGATTTTGGCGTGCATCTCTAGGAGATTAACGATTATACTTTGATTTTTGTGGCTGCATGTGGACCGTGGTTTGGCAATGCAGTATATATTTTCTGATGGAGTGGCTCTGTTAGCTTTACTCCTATTGATATCCAACCTGGAAAACGTCAGCTACAGGTATGACTCGTATTACGATACCCCTACAGTTTTAAATTGGACAAATTGGATAGATGTTGGAGTAACTTTATACACAAACATTCATATTTGTCTGTCGACTGAAACTGTTATTTTAAAATTTTGTGTATGAGGACTCTATAAAGTCAGTTCATGCAGGAAAAGAAATCAGTGTCGTCAACCACTCTACATGTTTGACACCATCTGTTAGAAATGAAAGTAAAACAATTAGACAACGGAGTTTTATAATTCTTATGTTGTTGATATCTGGCAATGTTTTACCAAATCCCGGACCTTATAATGACAGTACCTCAGTTTTTAATGTTCCTACTGATCTCAAATCTAGATCAGGTTTGGGTTTTATTCATATTAATGTGAGAAGCTTGCTTCCTAAGTTGGACATGGTGCGTATCTGGGTAAAAAATACCAATGCTGACGTTATAGTATTATCTGAAACGTGGCTTAATAAATCTGTTCCGGACAAAGCTATTGGTATCGATGGCTATATTGTCCATAGGGCCGATAGGCCAAAAAGAGGAGGTGGGGTAGCAATTTATATCAAGGATAGATTTGAAGCTACTGTATTACTTTCTGAATCAGTGGCTAAACAATATGAATTATTAGCTTTAACTCTTATCGTTTCTAAAACTGTACATCTTACAGTAGTTGGATGCTATAGACCTCCTTCAGCTAATAATGACGCCATTTCAATCAAAAATTTTAGAAGGTTTTATTAGTGATCAAGTGACTTGTTATTTGAATGCTCACAAAGTTCTATCTAGTAATCAATCTGGGTTTCGCAAAAAACACAGTACCACTACAGACGTTATGAAAGTTTTAAATGACATCATTGGATTAGTTGATAAAGGTGATTACTATGCTTCTCTTTTTATCGATTTATCAAAGGCTTTTGACACAGTGGATGAGATATTGCTGCATAGATTAAGGAGTGTTGGCTTATCAAAACATGTTATTTTTTGGTTTAAAAATTATTTAATTAATAGAACCCAATGTGTTCAGGCAGAGGGCAAAAATTCAGGACTATTGGAGATAGTTCCTCAAGGATCCTTGTTAGGGCCTCTTTTATTTACTATCTACATAAACAGTATTGACCTTGGTAATAAAGACGTTAATTTTCATTTTTACGCAGGTGACACTGTTATGTATTGTGGTGCACCTTCAAAACAGCAAGCCTTGATTAAACTTCAAGCGGCATTTGATGTTTTTCAGTCTCGGCTTCATACACTAAAACTTGTTCTGAATGCTGATAAAACTAAAATCATGTTATTCTCAAGCTCGAAAAAGGCGGTAGACAATCTTATTTCTCTTCAGACTTCGCAAGGTAATGTGATTGAGTTAGTGAAAGAATATAAATATCTTGGTATCACTATCGATGATAAATTATCTTTTGGGTCTCATATAACTAATTTAACGAAACAATTAAAAATAAAGCTTGGGTTTTATTTTAGAAATAAGTTCTGTTTTTCATTTAATGTAAGAAAGAGGTTAGTTTCTGCTACTTTCTTGCCTGTACTCAATTATGGTGATGTGGTTTATCAATTTGCTTCTTCTCAACTTCTTTCTTCTTTGGATGCTGTTTATCACAGCGCTTTAAGATTTATATCAGATTGTAAACCTTTAACTCATCATTGTATATTGTATAATAGAGTATCCTGGCCATCTTTGTCTATTAGACGGAAAATTCATTATTACTTAATCATTTATAAAACTATTCTGGGGTTGTTGCCTTCATATCTAGGTTGACTAATTCAAAAGAAAAGTGTTGGGAAATATTCCCTCCGGTCTGATAATTGTTTTACTCTCTCTGTCCCATTTGTGAGAACTGAACTGGGAAAAAGGGCTTTTTATGTACACAGCTCCATTTGAATGGAATTTACTCCAAACAAAATGGAAATTACAAACTCTGTTGCCTATGGAACATTTTAAATCTATTATTCGGTCACTCGAAGAAGACTCATTGATTTGTAATTGTTTTTAAGTGTTTTAAATTGTACATTTGTTGTTTCAATTTGTAAATTGTGACTGTAACTGCTGTCCATTCTTGGCCAGGACTCTCCTGTGAAAGAAATTTTAATCTCAGAGAGATTTTCCTGGTTAAATAAAGGTCAAATAAAATAAAATAAATAAGCTTATAAAGTTTTAAGAGCGCTCATATATTTTATACAATTCTTCCTTCCATTAGGAAACAGCAAGTGCATACTCGATATTACAAAATATATGACACAGAAAGGTTAAAGCTTAATTTTCCTTCTGGAGCTGCCTTGCATATTTGTAAACATGCAAACTATAATAAAGAAAAAAAAATAACTTGTTTCAGTTTACAGACTTCGTGTCACTCGAAGAATCAACTCTCCAGTCTGTAATCAACTCTCTTACTACAAGATTACCACGATGAGTGTCCCGACAGGACTATATACACCTGTTCTTGGTTTCAATTACACTTATGCATGTCGTTAACCAAAGCCCGTCCGTCAATCATGTGTGGACTAAATTAGAGAAGAAAAAATTCTATATTCATGTTTTTTGTGACATGACAGACATCTGAAACAACGTTGTCCCGTTTTCCCAAACGCGACCCGTTCACTGAAGGACATTCGGGTACCTTGACGGCCGATTCACGCAACAAAGTCCCACGAAAACAGACATTGCCGTATTGTACACCAGTATGATTGGTAGGTGGTAAATATGGGATGTTGGATTAATGTAAATTACCTTCACTCCACGCAGTATCCTCACCCTGTCATCCTCGTCTAGGCCGAAAGAAACTCTCCTGGTCGTGCTTTCTCCGGATCCCATCGCTTTTTTGTACAGCTCCGCTAATGGATCTTTAATATAAAAAAGATATGTTTACTCTTTAAATGAACACAAATGATTCCGTAAACACGCCGATATGTTTGACAGATTTGCATCTCACCGTTGGGAAGTGGCAGTTTGTAAGAGGGCAGTATCCTGAAACATTATTGGCCAACGACAGTACAATAAGCCAATAGAATTTCAGGATATATCGGCGACTAGAGTAAAGGCTTCTGGGAGTTGTAGTCAATAAGGCTAACTTTTTACTAGCGCGCAAGTTCTTAGTCAGCGCTCATTCACTAAAATAACCTACTATATAGAAAATAAAATAAAATGAAAAGAAAAGAAAAGAAAAGAAAAGAAAAGAAAGAAAAGAAAGAGATTGGTTTGGAGTGTACTGTATATTAAAACGTCTTTGTTTATTTGGAGTGTTTTAAATTACGAACTGCAAGGTTTGTTATCTCTATCAACAAAAACTTTAATTGTGAAAACAGTTATCTATAAAATATTTAGTTCAAAAACTGAGCCTATGCTTCGGCTGTGAATCAAAATCACTTCCAAAAGCCCAGGTGCGGGTAATTCATGCAAGAGGTTAAACAAATGTTTTAGATATGTATATATCTTTTTTACCTCCAACTAAGTAGGCTGCTGTTTACAAAGTGACGGGATAAACTTGTAATAAACTGGATAAACACAAATATATATATATATATATATATATATATATATATATATATATATATATATATATATATATATATTAAGCTATATAATAAAAAGAAAACGGATAGAATAGAAAAAGAATAGAGCAAGTATTTTTTTCTTTTGTTAATTGTATAATAAATAAGAAGAAAAGAAATACAATACTAAAAGAATAGAGAAGCTAATAAAGTGCAAATCTAAAAGAGGCAAGTTTTTTTAAGAATAGAATTTGAATAGAGAGTGCTAGAGTTAGAGGGTCAAATAAAGATGGAAGAGGTGTGTTTTTAGCCGATTCTTGAAGATAGCTAAGGACTCAGCTGTCCGGATTGAGTTGGGCAGGTCATTCCACCAGGAGGGAACATTTACTTTGTGCTTCTTTGGGATGACACAATAAAACGTTCACTTGCAGAACACAAGCTTCTAGAGGGCACATAAGTCTGAAGTAATGAATTTAGGTAAAGGGGTGCAGAGCAAGTTGTGTTTTTTTAGGCAAACATCAATGTCTTGAATTTTATGCAAGCAGCTATTGGTAGCCAGTGCAAATTAATAAAAAGAGGCGTGACGTTAATTATTTTCAGCTCATTAAAAATTAATCTTGCTGCCACGTTCTGGATTAATTGTAAAGGTTTGATAGAGCTGGCTGAAAGACCTGCCAAGAGGGCATTGCAATAGTCCAACCTGGACAGAACAAGAGCTTGAACAAAGAGTTGTGCAGCATGTTCCGAAATAAAGGGCCTGATCTTCTTAATGTTGAATAAAGCAAATCTGCTGGAATGGATAGTTTTAGAAGTGTGGTCTGAGAAAGTCAGCCGATCATCAGCCGTAACTCCAAGGTTCCTGGCTGCTTTTGAAGGAGTTATGGCTGATGTGTCTAAATGGATGGTGAAATTGTGATGAAACGATGGGTTTGCTGGGACCACAAGCAGTTCTGTCTTGGCAAAGTTGAGCTGAAGGTGATGGTCCTTTATCCAGCAAGAAATATCTGTTGGACACCTCACCTCACCAAGATACCTTGAAGGATCTATCTGATCTATTCGTTCTTGCTAGTCTTCGGGCTTAGCCTGTCTAAATGCTGAGGAGAAAACTCCAGTGTGGGGATGTGTTAATGATGTGAGTGAGTGCAGGTATAAATGCAGGAGAAAAGGCTTGAAAGAGATGAGATGGAATAGGATCAAGCGGATAAGTAGTAGGATGATTAGAAAGGATGTGTTTGAGGACTTCTGCCTCAGAGAGTGAAGAAAAGGATGTGAACGAGTAGTTTTTAATCAAAATATAAACTGCTCAAAACTCCATTTTGTAAGCATATAAAATAAACAAGCTTTCTAAATCACCTGCACAAGATAACTTATAATAAGATTGGCTGCTTGTAATAGGATAGTTAATTTGGTATAATGTTGATTCATGTTCTTACATTCCCAATTTTGTCACTTCAAATACATCTACCATAATTACCAGATATGAGATATTATTAACCTTTTACATTTAACACCCATAACACAATATTAACACTTTCAACAAATTCATGACACAAAATATAATTCCAGACAATGTTCTCCTTCAGGTATTGATTTATTCTCAAATGCAATCATACTCCCACAAGGCATCATAATTAGCAAGTACTGTACATATAATAACATTCCCTGTTTTACAGACAAATCACAGGTGGTAATGTGTCTATGAATGAAAAGACGGATGTGAACGAGAGGAAACTGCATTTTTGGCTGCTTTGACATGTGAAAATGTGAATAGTAAGTGTACAGTAATCAGTAATTACCTTTACATATAGCACAAATATTAATTGTAAGACAGGGTATTGAATGAGGACTGTCTGTTATCCATAACCGATTTCCATTCAGAAAGTCCTAAAACTGATGCGGAATAATCCCAGTACTAACTGTTATGGCCATGCATGTTCCTTTTAATTGAACAGCAGAATTATAATTCAAAGCCCCATGTTATTACACTGCCCTAAAGGCATTTCAGTCTAATGGCTAAATGTCTATCACCATACCTTTTTTAATTTAAGATTTCGAATATCCCTCTGTAGGATTGGAGAATGACGTGAAATAACATTATTTAACAGGACACCATCATTTCCATCGACAACACCATAGTAGGACTGTCCCAGAGGAAATAAACTGAGGCAGGGACATGTCAGTGTGACCGTTTTAGTGGACAATGATTTTTGAATAGGGTACACAAAATAGAGGCGATTAGCTGGGATTGAAGGAGGTCTAGGAGTCATTGACTGACATGTTCTCCACTTTGTTCTCTAGATCAGCATTACCACCATGCTGTTTCTTCTTCTTCCCTCCATCCTGCTGTTTCTTCTGCTTCTTGGTTGCCTCCTGCTCAATGGGGGCTGGCTTCACAAACTTGATCATTTCTGTTAAACCTGAGTAAAGAAATCAAAATATTGAGATAGACAGCTGGTATATTGTATAAGAGAAAACATAATATACAAACACTGAATTACCTAAAGGGTCTATTCATAGCTCACGGTACATATCTTGAGATGTATGACAACTACTACTACAGCATGATCAGTGCAGTCTGATGTCAGAACAAATGAATCTTTTGAACCAAGTGATGACTCTTAAGAATTTGATCTTTATGGTGAATCAAAAACATACAGCATGACCAATGTCATTCAATTCCCAAATTAATAATTCTTATGAGTCGGGTCTTTTGAGTGACCCAAAAAATGTACAGTGTAGCGAGTGTGGTCTCATTCCTGAAGGACATATTTCTCTTATGTGTCAGTTCTTTTGAGCAAATGAAGAACTTGCAGCGTGAAAAGTGAGGCCTATTTCTGGAACAAATGAGCTGGTTCTTTATAGTAAATCAAAAAGTGTTATCTGATTCCATAAGGAATTACTTTTATGAGTCGGTTCTTTTTTAGAAAACTGAACAAAGCAGTGTTGCCAGATTCCTGAACTAATGATTCTTAGGAATAACTTTTTTATAGCTAATCAAAAACGCACAGCTTTAGCACTAGGAAGCAAAAAGTATCGGAACCAGAACCAGAATTGTTAAATTCTTTAACAAATATGCTACGCCACCCCCTCTCAAAAAAAATTAATACTTTAGTATTAAGGTTTATTATTTAAGATTAGTAGATCCATATTTAGTGATACTCACCTGGAGGCATGAATGCTTTGAGGGGTTCTGGAATAATGATGCCTTCCTCTGTCTGAAAGTTCTCCAGGATAGCACAGATAACACGGGTGGTTGCACACATGGTGGCATTTAGCATGTGCACAAACTCAGCCTTTAAGAGAACAGACACAATGACCAATGAAACCAGCTCGATGCAGTAAATACAGATTACCCAGAATCCTTACTCAGAACTGTGAAGTAGCACTGTACCTCAGTGTTTCCCACAGACTTACGCTCTATTTGTGGCGGCATCTATATGCAAATTAATTTTCTGCCAAAAGGAGGCGCATTTAAGCCTCGTTCAGAGTATTAGCCGAATCCGATTTTGTGCATATCCAGATGGAATCTGATTTGAATAACTGACTGTCCATACAGTGTATCACAATGGTTCATATTCGATTTGTGTGTCCATGCGTGCTATGTGCATTGGTTTCTATGACAATGCCATTGCATTATGCCTACGCTAAAAACAACAATGAAAGCAATACAGTTTACAATACAGATGTTGTCATACGACATGACAAAATGCAGCAGTCGCAGTTGCGCTGTATTATATTTTGTCTTGTGAGGCAGCATCAGAAACTCAGGAAGCTGGAATGTGCGGCTTTATTCTGTGCTATTGTCTCTGCTGCTCAAATAGGTGCATATACTAGCAGTATATTGCGTTTTCCCACTTGACTCGCACTTTGCAACGACACAAGCTTGTTTCTGCAAAGACCTTCAGCGTGTTTTTTACACAAACGTCTGACGTGTTTATGTTTTACGGTGCACGAGGACGTGAAAAAGCTCTGATAAATCCGATCTGAGCGGTCAGACTGAAAAGGATTTCCAGAAATGCGATTTGAATAGGATTCCAAACCAAATGTGAATGTAGCTCGAAACGGTTTTGCACAAAACGAATTTCATGTAGTTCATATCCATTCAGACTATCTAAATATAATCAGATTTAAACAACGAGGCTTTAGAGCGGGTAACGGTTGTACACAAAGCAGCGCTCCACTCACAAACACTGCTTTATTAGACATTACATGCAAGATGAAATGAAAATGACATCCAAATTTTCTGAAGACAGTTGGTTTCCTTCAGAAATACAGTGATATAAAAACGCATACATCGGGTTTCAATTTTGAAATAAAATCACAAAGTTTTTTCAACAAAATCAAAGCCTTCTGGAAAATCTATTTGTGGTGGTCAGTTTTGATATTATGGCGGGCCGCCACAAATAAATCAATGTATGGAAACATTGTACCTTGTCCATCATTTTCTTGGTCTGCCCGTAGCGAATTCGTAAGCGGCGAGCCTGGTAGTCTGTGCAGTTTGAGCATGACACAAGTTCTCTAAAAGCCTGGGAGCCTGGGAACCAAGCCTCTAAATCCAGCTTTTTACTAGCCGCATGGTTCAAAGCACCTGTGAAATAAAAGCAAACAATATATGTGAAGCTTTATTATGGGAAGCTGTCAAAAGCTTTTATTGCTTTCCAAAAAAAAAAAAAAAAAAAAAAAAAAGGAGCCCGATGGCAAGTGAAAATAAAGGGTGAAGTGAACCAACCTGATACAATGTTGACAATGCGGTAGGGGATTCCCAGTGACTGATAAAACTCTTCAGCAGTTCCAATCATCTCATCAAACATCTCCCAGGACTTCCCGTCATGAGGAGAGGCATAGACAAACTGCTCAATCTGGGAAGCGATGAAAAGAGGTTGTGATTGAACTGTTATTATTACAGTTTGTTCTTCTCATTATTTCCAGAAATGTCTTCAAATTTTGCAAAATATGCTGATTGGGCTAGTGGTCTTGTTTTCTTATAACGAAATCAAGTGATCTAAATGCACATTAATATGTGATTGTTCATTCATTATTTCAGTGATTAAATTGCTCGGACCTTCTCAAACTGATGGACCCTGAAGATCCCGCGTGTGTCTCTGCCGTGAGAGCCCACTTCCTGTCTGAAACAGGTTGAGATGCCGGCATAGCGGGTGGGAAGGTCTTCTGGCTTCAGCCACTCATCTCTCAGGAAGGCGGCGATTGGCTGCTCCGATGTGGCAATCAAATACTTTTCATCCACTGTATTGTCATCAGACTTCTCACTCCCCTTCCCGATCACCTGAACAAACACATTACAGGAAACGCTATAATTCTTTGAGGGTTTGAATAAAGACTCTATAGAGGGTCTTTTAAAGCAGCTGGCCATCTGTCTGATTCATCTCAATGAATCTGTTTGTTTGAACACTATTTCAATGCATCAGATACAGGATTCTCACACCTTTATCCAACACACACATACAGCATATAATAATCTACTTTGTAACTGAATTAAAATAATTTGTAAATATTTTATTCATTTTTATTGTAATATAATGGATCTAGCTTGATGGTGTGAGATTTTGAAATACTCTATTACTTTGGGTCAGATGAATAAATAAATACTCCTCACATCAAAGTTTATTGGGTAAAAATAATTAAATAAATCAATCAAAATGTCAAATTAATGGCTAAATAAAGCAGTGGTGGACAGTAACAGAGTAGCTTTACCTCGTTACTGTCCTTAAGTACATTTTCCAAGTATCTGTACTTTACTGGAGTAGTTTTATTTTGAGTAACTTTTACTTTACTACATTCCAAAGCATAAGATCGTACTTTTTACTTCACTACATTTCATATCGTTACTCCGTATAATAAGTAAGAATTGGTGTGTGATTCAAGAACGAACTGATTCTTAAAATCGCACCAAACGATTCATTCACAAATAATTCAACTCACTGATACAAATGAACCATTTGGTGCGAGTCTCCAGTGAACTGAATTCACAAATAAGAACCGGGAGATCTTGTGATTGTGCGCGCATCTGATGCTGTTAAAAGTAAGTTATTAATGTCGAATTTTAGGATTAACTCTTGTAACTGAAAATCATATTTCTGTCAAAACTGTCAGTTGTTTGTGAACTAAATCTGCTGTAAAGGGCAATCTATTTAAACCCACTGAAATGCTTGAATGCAGAAAAATCAACATCAATGTCTATATGTTTAGGTAAAAAAATTAAACTAAAACATTAAAATAACAGATTAAATAAAATAATGCACGTTAAAATTCCCCGCTGCAGTAACGTTAACAGTTTTATTAAAATGCTACGCATTTAGCCCTGTGTGAAGTTTTTATATTGTTTATCAACAGTATACATTTTTATATTGTTTGGATTAACTAGCCGAGACAGATATGAATGTTTATTAATAACCATACTGAAAATAAGTAAATATTGTTAGCTGATGCCAACTATCTAGCTAACAAGCTTGCTGCTGCTAAATTGAGGTCATTTTTAGATATAAAGTCCAAATATTATTCAAATAAAAATAAAAAAATATATATATCTTGACTCCATATAGTGGTTATTTTGGGAAAACCCCAGGTATTTTGAACAGTAGGATTATAAAAAAGATGTGATAAATTAAGTAGCCTATATAAAATTGCCAAATAAGTCTATCCCTACTTTTTTTACTTAAAGGTATAGTTCACCCAAAAATTTAAATGCCATTAATTACTCACCCTCATGTGGTTTCAGACCTTCGTTCATCTTCGGAACACAAGTTAAGATAGATTGATGGAATCTAAAAGCTATCTGACCTTGCATAGACAACAATGCAACTGAAAATGTTTTATAAAATAATCCATGTGACATCAGTGGTTCATCCGCAATTATACGAAGCTACAACAATTACATTTATGCACTTATTTTATCCAAAGCAACATACAGTGCATTCAGGTAATACATTTTTTTTACCATTATTTGTGTTCCTTTGGAATTAAACTCACGACATTTTGCGCTGCTAACACAATGCTCTACCACAGGAACAAATTCTTCGAGAATACTTTTCGTGCGTAAAAAACCCTGGTGCCATTTTGGAGAATTTCCGCTGGACGTATGCTGTTCTGTGTCAGCTGCGTCTTGCCGGATCGGTTTCCTACGTTGTTGTGATTTGATCTGAATGGAAACAGCATATTGGCGTGACAAACTGCTGAATAAATATGTTTTTGTTTTTTTCTTTTGCGCACAAAAAGTATAAGCTTTGTATAATTTTGAATGAACCACTGATGTCACATGGATTATTTTACAGATCTCCTTGCTATGTTTCTGGACTTGGGAACATTTCAACTGCATTGCTATCTATGCAGGATCAGATTCCATCAAAAATATCTTAATATGTGTTCTAAAGATGAACGAAGGTCTTATGGGTTTGAAACGGAATGAGGGTGAGTAATTAATGACAGAATTTAAATTTTGGGGTGAACTAACCCTTTAAGAACATAATACCTTGAGTAGTTTTGTACTTTCACTCGAGTTAAATTGAAAAAGGAGTACTTTTACTGGAGTAATATTTTATTATACGTATCTGTACTTTTACTCAAGTACTTGATCTGTGTACTTCGTCCACCACTGAAATAAAGTAACAGATGTAGGTCAAACCTTGTAGAGCTCCTCGTCAAACTGGCTGAGCTGAGCGACCTCCTGCATGACTTCTTTCCTCATGAAGAAGGGTGTGTACAGAAGGTTATAGTTCTTGCTGTACAGGATCCGCAGTGCATAGTTAATTAAAGCCTGTTCCAAAAAAACTAAAGGCCCCTGAAAAAGAACACATAAGCAATAATATTTACAAAAAGGCTTTTTGGGTAGTTTGTTTTGAAGATCTGGCAGTGGTATGGGTTTAAATATTTTGCAACAAAGCAAAATAGGCTCAAGATGTTTAGCAGTGCAGTTTTCCTTTGGTTCACATAAAAAGTGAAAGTGACGTGACATTCAGCCAAGTATGGTGACCCATACTCAGAATTCGTGCTCTGCATTTAACCCATCCGAAGTGCGCACACACAGAGCAGTGAACACACACACACACTGTGAACACACACCCGGAGCAGTGGGCAGCCATTTATGCTGCGGCGCCCGGGGAGCAGTTGGGGGTTCGATGCCTTGCTCAAGGGCACCTAAGTCGTGGTATTGAAGGTGGAGAGAGAACTGTACATGCACTCCCCCCACCCACAATTCCTGCCGGCCCGAGACTCGAACTCACAACCTTTCGATTGCAAGTCCGACTCTCTAACCATTAGGCCACGACTTCCCCATAAAACTACTTGCATAGTTTAACAATGCTCAAAAAAAGTCATTTTAATTTAACCCTCTGGTGTTGTTTGGTCATTTTAGACCGGAAAAAAAAAACTTTTTGAAATTTTAAAGGGGTCATATGGTGCGATTTCAATTTTTTCCTCTCTCTTTGGAGTGTTACAAACTCTCGGTGCATAAAGAAGATCTGTAAAGTTGCAAAGACTAAAGTCTCAAATCCAAAGAGATATTCTTTATAAGAGTTAAGAGTCAACCACACCCTCCTAAAACACCTCGTTCAAAAACGCCCCCACATGTCTACATCACGATGTGGGAAGATCTGCATAAAGCAGCCCAAATGTTTACACAAAGAAAGAAGGCATAACTTTTATTCTCGCTGTTAAAGCTGCCGCCATGTTGTGGTACTAATTTAAACTACTTTGTTTGGTCTTCCAAAAGAGGACAAAACTACAAATCAGAGGTTAAGTTTTATTTACAACACTGTTCCAGAACAGCTACACCACAAAAATATAGATGTGTGCAGCACATTTTACGGAGGACAAGGACTGTTTCCTGAACCATAGCCTACAATGTTTCTGTGCACAAAGGCTGTTTCTATAAAGTGGGGAAGTTCCAACTTTGCAAGGACAGTCTGGCACTTCTGACTCACAGCCTTTAAGTACGTTTACATATTTACAACTTGCCTCTGATGTTTCAAATGCGAGTTTTAAGCAATGTAGTGTAGCGCTTGTTTGCTATTTCTCAGATCACAAATGCAGACATGGTTATGTTTACGTGGCGCAATACGCAACGTGTAAAAAAACAGTATAAGTCATTATAATCAGTAATTATGTCCCAACTGGATGCAATAAATGCCTCGTTTGTAATGGGTTTTATTGGTTTTGTCTCGCTGTGCCGGGAGATGGCTTTACAGTATGGTAAGTGCACGTAACAAAACATTTCCGTCACACGCTTTAGGTATTCAGCCAATCACAACGCACTGGATAGCTGGCCAATCAGCATACACCTCGCTTGATGAGCTTTGTAGAAATCGATGCGTTTCAGAAAGGCGGGGCATATAGGAGCAACAATAATGCACATTATGTGGAAAATAATGTTTTTTTTTTTTTTTTTTACCTTAAACTGCATAAAACACATTGCATTACACCAGATACACAAAATAATGTTCTTTTTAGCAACGTCATATGAGCCCTTTAAAAATCACTATTTAATCAGAATGGAATGAAACTCTATGAGACAATAAAGTATACTATCTATAAAAAAATCAGATGAGCCCTGAATATGAATGCAACTCGTTTAATAACACGTTAAGCCTTTTCCTCCCACAGAAAACCGTTATAAGAAAACGCTTAATGTGGCTTAATGTACTAAGACAGTGATTTTTAAAAACCAAACTCACTAAACATTATACTAATAAAGTAGTATACGATGTACAAAAAAAAAAAAACAGATGATCCCTGAATATGAATGCAAGTCGTTTAAAAACACGTTAAGCCTTATGATGGTTTTCTATGAGAGGAAAAGGCTTAACGTGTTATTAAACGCGTTTAATTCATATTCAGGGATCATCTGATTTTTTGTAGATAATATACTTTATTAATATGATGTTTAGTGAGTTTGGTCTGTTAATATCACTGTATTGTATTAAACCACGTTAAGCGTTTTAGAATGTCCCGATGACCTCAAATTAGATGTATTGCAGCGTCACAGGAACCTTTTTTGCAGCACATTTTGCATATCGGCTCATCTATATTCGCTGGCTCGTCCTTTTCATTGGGTTGAAAGCCAAAATGTTCCCAAACTGGCGACGTGACATTAGGTTTTGGGACGAGATCAAGCGCCTCCCATCGTTTCAGCCGGGCCTATTCAAAACAAACGAAGCACCATAAAGCTACAACGGCTCGCGAGAAAATTACAGTCGTAACCATATTGTATCATTAATTTATTTAAAATTGAATGCACAGTGACAAATTGAAAAAAAAAAAACAATAAGGCCACAGCCTCATAAAAAAAAAAAAAAAAAAACCTGAACTTAAAGTCCCCAACTGAAATGTTCCCAGGTCAAGAAACATACGAAATAAATCAGTAAAACAGTCCATGTGACACCAGTGGCTCAACTTCAGTTTTGCGATGCTATGAGAATACTTTTTTTTTTTTTTTTTAACTTAGAAAACAAAAAAATAACAATTTACTCATTTACCCATTTTAGAGATTATCACAACGCATATGCATGCTTTTCTCTAGCGTAAACAACCCTTATTACGCAGACTGCTTTCATCCGCCCGCTTTCCCGCCGAATGTAAAAAAATGCTGATAACATCCAATACATTCTTGATAACTCTCCAAAATGGCAGAAGAGATAACTTGGGGGAGAAGAATGGTTGAGTAAATTGTTATTTTTTGTTTTCTTCACGCAAAAATAAGTTGAGCCACTGATGTCACATGGACTGTTTTACCTATGTATTTACTACATTTCTGGAACTGGGAACATTTTAGTTGCATTGCGGTCTATGGAGGGTCAGATAGCTCTCAGATTTTAACAAAAATATCTTAATTTGTGTTCCGAAGATGAACGACAGTCTTATGGGTTTGAAACGACATGAGGGTGAGTCAGTAATGCCAGAATTTTCAATTTGGGGTGAACTAGCCCTTTAAGGTTATCTATAAGCAAGTGTGCTCCAAAACAGAGGCAAAATTCACATTAAAAAGATATAAGCATTCAAAGCTTGGAGTTCGTTCACTTCCACCAAAATGGATCAAAACATTTAAAACATTAAAGAAAAAACATTACTGACGTTAAATAGAGTATATTCATTTCACAAAAATAAAATAATTACATGATTATGGCCCCCGGTCAGTTTTGACCACTAACCACACAAGTGTGATTCCCAAATGAACAATACCAGAGGGTTAAACAAACCTTGAGGAAGTATCCTCTGCTTCCAGCCACTATGGCTCCCTTTTCCCCTTCGTATCCATCCACCATGACAACCAGGTCCACATGAGAGTACTTTTTCTGCACCGTACAGTCGCCCCAGATGCGTTCCACTTTATTATCAGCATCCTGGGTAAGAGAATGAATGAGTTAAACAACAGTATGGTTAACAGGACCTTCCCAGCGTACTGCTTATATAAAAACACGCACCGTAACTGATGACTAAAACTCACCTCATCATTACTGATGGGCACAGAGGGATGCAGGAGGTTGCCAATCTCTCTCAGGTACTCAAAGCGCTCCGCCTCCAGCTTTAACCGATCACTGTCTGTTTTCTGCACAGCCTCATCCACCAGTAACCTCACCTTCTTTATCTGAGTCACCGTGAGGGGCTGACAGGGACAGGGTGGAGAAATACAGGTCACAGATAAATGTGGATGATTGTTTGATGAGTTTAACTTAATATGAATGCAACTGAATTCAAGAGATTTTTGATTATTTCGAAAAATACATCTCTCTCATGCTTACAAAAGCAGCCATTAATCCAGTCTTCAGTGTCACATGACTTTACTGCCACTTTCGATCATTTTAATTTGTCACTATTGCTTGACTCACTGATAATGTTTCTCCAGTAAGGGCTTCCAGATTCTGAGCTTCTTCTGGAAGAGTGTCATCATCACCAACTGGCTCTTTTTTCTGCAAAAAAACAGAGTAAATCATCATAAGACCATCAAGCGGAATATTCTTATTACTCAGTGATAACAGATCAAAACAAACATATGACAGCTGATTTACATACCTTCATCTTTTCCCCAATGGCTTTGCTGCACAGATTCTTGGCCTTGTTTAGATAATCTGCAGTGAAGCGACCTGAAGCCAACAAAAAAAAAAAGAGAAATATTTCTAACATCAATGCATGTCACCGATATACTGGCAAGTGGTCTGGCAAGAGTAATTATACTGTCTGAAGTTTTGAAATCACCTGGAAAAGATGAAATACCTTTGGATGAGTAAATGTGCTATAGAGAGTAAATGTGCAATTAAGCTAAATTAATTACATTTTGTTTACTTTTCAGTAGTTGTATTTGTCCTAACATCAAGTATGACTCTGGCACCAACTTGTAAAAGTCACACTGTATTATTTTCACTAGTATAATAAGGGACACAATATGATCTATTGGTCAAGGTCAAGTTTATTTATATAGCACCTTAAAAGCCACAGGTGCTGACCAAGGTGCTGCACAGCCAAAATATCAGAAATAGAAACCAACAAAAAGCATTAGGACATAAAATTTTAAATCATTAAATACTACAATAAGTAATACACAACATCAAAAAAAAAAAAAACATAACAGAAACTAAACAAAAGGGTGTATATTGTAAATTACAAAACTTTGTAATTATACAAAAATAACTAAATTATATAAGAAAAAAAAACTTGAAATAAATTATTAATATTAAATGAAATCGAAAGTCCCCATAAAACAAAAGTTACGATAGTCTTTTCTTCCCTAATGTGATGTATATCTGAGTGTAGCCGCTTCTTGAAAAAGAAATGAGAAAAATATCACCAGATAAGAGGTATTGTTGAGAGAGGGAGGAGTTTTTTTTTTATTAAATATTACTATTAAATCCTTAATTTAAAATTTAATTCAATGAAACATGTTTATTTAAAGATTACGAAGGCACATTAATTACAAAAATTAAAATCAATAAAAAAATCGTGTCCACAGATAATGTATAATAGATGCAATATTCCACAAAAAATTTGTAAAAAGTGATTTAAGGGGTGACAAAATTAATATTAGAAATGTTGTTAAAAAAACTGTTAAAATAAAAAAGTTAAAATACTAAAATTACTAAAAGAAATAAAACAAAAACAATTACAGCTCTTCAAATACTTTAAAATAATTATAATCCATCATAAAACAAAGATGACAATTATGTATCAATAATTTGCAATTTCCTAATATCTCTATATTACAAAAAAAAAAGTGGGGTGCATAATTGTCCTAAAAATAATGCCACAAACAATTAACTATAAAGGATTCCTTTAATTTCTTCAAAATTTAATTTGGATTTTATCCTGGACACGTTATTGCCACCTTTCACAAGAATCACCCAGAAGCATAATAATAAAGCAATAAAAGAATAAAGCAATTCATTGAGGGATCACTTGCTTCTATGTGATCCATGTTAAAGCATACCAAGCTCTTATCAATCACTTACTAGTGAGACTTTTAGATGGAAGTAAATGAAACTGACAACCTGTCATTCTCTTAATATTTTGACTTCAGTTGCAGAGTCAAGAACACTGACTGAGAGTCAGCAGCTCCTCCCGTTTCACTGACACAGAGATTGCATCAGATCCTGCTGCGACACATTTCATCAATACATACTCATACCTCTCCAAATAACAGATCATGTACACATATATTGGGCTCATTAGCACATACTAGTTTCACTGAATATAGAAAAAAAGGTTAAACAATCTATGACAGCTGTGAGAACTATTTGCGTCAATGCTAACGTTACATGCTACTGCAGCACACCGGCATTGCGGTTTCTGAACATTTATACACATTTAATATTAAAAAGATCCATGAGGTATAGTACAATTAGTGTATATTTTATATTGCAAAGTCTTAATGTTTATGAACAGATCTGTTATACGTGTCACAATCTGTTTTCATTCACAGGCTGCCATGTGTTTCAATAGCTTTAGCTTTAGCCGCTACTCACATTTCCTCCATTCCGTGTCCGCCTCGACCAGTTTATCCACCAGAGACACATCTTTGAACCGTTTCCTCTGGGTTTCCCTCACGATTTCAGGATCGCCGCCTTTGTCGGTGCGAAACAGGTCTAAATCGAGCACCATGATGCCTGTGGACGAGGTGTGGAGCGCGGATGAATGGAGGAAGGGATATGGAAAGTGTGAAAGAAAATGTAGGGGAGGCGCTAGAGAGCAGCTGCTAATAAATATTCATCACGCTGCTGCGGCGAGGTTCAGAATCACACTACGGCGAAGGATGAAGGTAATGAATATTCATTATTTTAAACAAACGTTGCTTTGGTAACTTTCCTGGAGCATCATACTTAGGTTCATTTATATTCATGAGCCAAGATTTCGCCATAGTGGCGTTCATCAATTTACAGTTAAATGACAGTAAAACCATATGAGTCAATATTGATATTTTATTATTTTGTTGTATTTTACTGGATAAAGCTGACAGATTATGACCAATACAGGCCGCTTTTTATTGACAGGTTTGGATTGGTTTAGCCTACATAAATATTTTATATGTCCAGAGTCTCTATAAGCAGTGCTGGGTAGATTACTTACAAATTGTAGTCACTACAAATTACATGACAAGAATTGTAATTGTAGTCAACAATTGAAATGGAACAAAAAATGTCATCAAAGTTGTCCTAAGATAAGAACGCATTATGGTTTTAGGACAACTTTGATGAAAGGTTTTGATCCACTTCAAATGTTGACTAGTGTAGTAATCCATCACATTACACATTTTAGGTAATATAATCTAATATTAATATTACTTTTAGGTTACTCTTAACCTGTCACATTGATTTAACTAGGATAATCTTGTACCATATTGATATAAAAAGAAAATATATTCCATTCATTGTTATTAACAACATAAAGTGCATTAAACATTACATTGTCAAGTTTGTGCGTTGAATAAAAAGCTAAATACTTAAAGCATAAAAATGTAAAAAAAAAAAAAAAATATTAATTTTGATAACAATCAAAATCAAACACTTACTAAAAAGAATAAATATTTCAATATATTATATTTTATATAGCAACATTTAAATGGTGAAATAGAAGAATTGGGGAGAATCATTAGATAAATTATGAATATTATTTGCCAATGTGTAAATAGTGCATAATCATATAATCAATAAAAAATAACTGTAATCTGATTACTAAAACTACTTAGTTTTTGGAATCTGATTACGTAATCCAGATTACATTATATCAGTTACAGCACTGCCTATAGGAAAATGTTTATATGATATATATGTGACATGCTCTGAATGAAAAGCTTTATTCCTTCAAACATGGCTTGACTATGACATTCTTCTGGTCAGTAAGCTAATGTTGAAGGTGTTCAGTGTGATTTGTGTTATCAGGAATGTTTTGATCATTTTCCAGTTCCCATTTCTCAAAAATGATTTCCATCTCTGCTATACAAAAACACCTTAAACCAGCCTAAGGTGGTTTGCTGGACTTAGATCATTTGAAAAGGCCCCCCAGCTTGTCCTAGTTTAACTAAATCCAAATTGACAAGGACTGGAGCCCAGATGTTACCAGGAAATCAATTTAAATTGATCCAACTCTGCAGTTAAGTTTAGCATATTCTTGTAGAAACAATCTGATTATTGTTCCATTGGGACTCCTGTGACTTTTTACTGGAATAGTTTAATAGAATACATTTGCGAGAAGAAAGTGCAGCCCAAAGTAAAATATTTCATTTAAAATTCAACTCAAGTATTATTCAACGATACAATAAGGGTGAAAGTTTAAAAAAAATAACATCTGCATCCATTTGTGTGTGTGTATATAATGCTAAAACTTTGCTCATCATTGCTAGTGTTGCCAAGTTTCTGAATAGCTTGGACAAGATATAACAAGATTTAGTGGCAATGGACCTTGGTTTTCTGTATTGTGGAAATAAGTGGTGTTTGAATTCTTTGCCAGTGATCAAATCCAAGAAAAACTATTTATGCAATAAATTTGATGTTGCGGCTTGCTTAAATCCAGGTTTTCTAAAAGGGGTATTTTGTGTGAAGAGCCAGCCGTTTCAGATTGCATACCGATACAAAAACATCATATATCAGTCAGACAATATAGCCCTAGTTTTTTTGTTTTTTTTTTACCAAAGCAAAGAAAGTTTATTTGTAAAACATCATGCATTCATATAGTTTCATAAACATCTTACGTAACAATCAATGCATTAGCTTATAAACCGGTATGTTACCGCCCTGTAAATTAATGAAACATGGGTGTGTTTTTAATTGTGGCTGAATTTCCTTGCATTATTATAGTGTAGGACCGTGTAGGACCATGCACTGTTATTGCTGTTGAGGTATTATGTCACATTAAAATGTAGTTATTTCCCTTCGTGTTGCACAGATTGTTGCAAAACAAACTTGTGAGAAACTGACCTTACATACAATATAATAAATGTAATAAAAATAAGACTTCAGGTCAGCAAACTACAGAATTTAAAGTCATTCACAGCAATACATCAAAAGTGTCCTCTTTCAATATGTAGAAGAAAGACTATAATTTGTAGTGGAAGTGCATGCAATTACTAGGAATATTCACTGTAACTTGATGTTTAACATGCATGAACATAAGCAACAGAACAAAAATAAGACAAAATAAATACAGATTTATATGAAAAATAAAAAAATTGTTCACAGCATTCGATAAACTCAGTATACTTCAACATCCCTCTTATGTTTTTCACAATAACCTAAAGTCACCCAAGATGCAACGGAGCTACAACTCCATACAAAACACTTCTCCACTGACACTCTGTGAAAGATGTAAATCAGAAACATTAGATTAGTAGTAGCGACTACCAAGGAAGTCCTGGTGGAATCCATCAGTAAAGGGACTGTTTCGTTAGAATGATGAAGTGAGTCAATTAATTGATTCAGTTTTTGAAGTCCTTATGAAATGATTGGAATTCCTACATGTTCCTCTTCAGTCGGCTCCTCTGAGAACTGTGCCGTGGCCTCCTGGATGGCCAGCTGTAGTGCAGCCCCAGCTGGGAGTTTACAGTACCCACTTTCTGAAATGTTCTCCACCTGTAGGTAAACTCCGGGCTTCTGCAAAGCCACTCCGTGAAGATGAGAGAAGAGCAAGGGTAGGTCTTTAGTCAAGGAGTATCTTGAAGCAAGACCAAGTGCAGCGGGGATATGAGAGACTTGTGAGTACTCAAAAATGGCCACCATGTATTTGAAGAGGTCTCGACCTAACGCTTTGGCACGGCACAGCTCCTCTCCGATCATGGAAACCATTGCCAAAGCAGTGTTCTCTAACGGTTCCTCATCCTCAGACTGCTGCTTCTGATTCTGAAGGAGACCTTGTGAGCAGATGACCAACACAAAGTCACACTCATGCAATCTCCTGCAATGCCACCCCATACTGCCCTCCTCCATAATACTCGAGGCCTCCCACAAGTCCAAATGTACCTAAACAGAAAAAAGAATTAACAAATAACCTTGCATAGACACCATTTTTAATGGATTCCATTAATAAAATGTTTTAATGTGTAAATTTGATTTATTTCTATTATTTGTAAAACTTTTTTTAATTGCTGATAGACAAAACAACAAAAATGAATTGTAATACTGTAAATAATATTGTAATCCCATAGTGTATTCCCTCTCACAAAGACATTTTTTTATTAAAACATTTATTTAAAAAAAAGTTTTCATTTTTTACAAAACAAAACAGCAACAATATTATTTAAAAGTACAAAACTAATAATATTTATTCATCAATTCGTTCTCAAAAAAAAGGTACAATATAAATTGTCTCATTTATTCAAAGTATTGCCTATAATGTCTATAAACAAATGTAATTTAGCATTTCATAACCTTAAAATAAGTAACGGTGCGTTTCATCTGATTTAATCTTGATGCACGTACTTGGGTGCCCATGTGCTTTTGCAAAAAAGCAGCCAGTTGGAGCACGACTCTGACGTGGGCAGGACCATCATTACTTGAGTAGCAAATCAGGAGGCGAGGGGGACAGGTGGTTCTGTCCAGCAAAACACACTGACCTTCATCCAGTTTCTTGTCATAGTACTGTTCAATGATCTCTGACAAACAGAAATAACAACATGGACATTATAGTGGAAAAAACATCTCATAAACATTTATAGCCCTGCTTTGAAAACAAAATCTGGAAACACTTCAGTATAGGGACCAATCCTCAGTATTAACTAGCTGTTAATTAGTAGCATGCCTATTATTAACAAACTGGCTGTTTATTAGTACTTATAAAGCATATTCTGCATCCCTTTTCCTACCCAATACCTAAACTTAATTTAACAACGTCCTCTTCTAACTGTTAATAAGCAAATCATAGTTAATGGTTTGTTAATAGCGAGAATTGGACCTTAAAATAAAGTGTGAACCAAAATCTTCAATAAAGGGTAGAAAACAAAGTCCTAAAGAACTGTTGCTTGACAGTTTTGGCAATGACCAGTATTGATGTACAATTATAAAACTCACACCTGGTCTCATTTTGGTCTGGACCATTTTCTTTCTGAGTCTGTTCTTGTAGACGACAATGAAGGCGAGCAGTGCGACAGCAGCAAGCAGGATTCCCACGGACAAGAGCACCATTACAGAGATTGCATCAGATCCTGCTGCGACACATTTCATCAATACATACTCATACCTCTCCAAATAACAGATCATGTACACATATATTGGGCTCATTAGCACATACTAGTTTCACTGAATATAGAAAAAAAGGTTAAACAATCTATGACAGCTGTGAGAACTATTTGCGTCAATGCTAACGTTACATGCTACTGCAGCACACCGGCATTGCGGTTTCTGAACATTTATACACATTTAATATTAAAAAGATCCATGAGGTATAGTACAATTAGTGTATATTTTATATTGCAAAGTCTTAATGTTTATGAACAGATCTGTTATACGTGTCACAATCTGTTTTCATTCACAGGCTGCCATGTGTTTCAATAGCTTTAGCTTTAGCCGCTACTCACATTTCCTCCATTCCGTGTCCGCCTCGACCAGTTTATCCACCAGAGACACATCTTTGAACCGTTTCCTCTGGGTTTCCCTCACGATTTCAGGATCGCCGCCTTTGTCGGTGCGAAACAGGTCTAAATCGAGCACCATGATGCCTGTGGACGAGGTGTGGAGCGCGGATGAATGGAGGAAGGGATATGGAAAGTGTGAAAGAAAATGTAGGGGAGGCGCTAGAGAGCAGCTGCTAATAAATATTCATCACGCTGCTGCGGCGAGGTTCAGAATCACACTACGGCGAAGGATGAAGGTAATGAATATTCATTATTTTAAACAAACGTTGCTTTGGTAACTTTCCTGGAGCATCATACTTAGGTTCATTTATATTCATGAGCCAAGATTTCGCCATAGTGGCGTTCATCAATTTACAGTTAAATGACAGTAAAACCATCATATGAGTCAATATTGATATTTTATTATTTTGTTGTATTTTACTGGATAAAGCTGACAGATTATGACCAATACAGGCCGCTTTTTATTGACAGGTTTGGATTGGTTTAGCCTACATAAATATTTTATATGTCCAGAGTCTCTATAAGCAGTGCTGGGTAGATTACTTACAAATTGTAGTCACTACAAATTACATGACAAGAATTGTAATTGTAGTCAACAATTGAAATGGAACAAAAAATGTCATCAAAGTTGTCCTAAGATAAGAACGCATTATGGTTTTAGGACAACTTTGATGAAAGGTTTTGATCCACTTCAAATGTTGACTAGTGTAGTAATCCATCACATTACACATTTTAGGTAATATAATCTAATATTAATATTACTTTTAGGTTACTCTTAACCTGTCACATTGATTTAACTAGGATAATCTTGTACCATATTGATATAAAAAGAAAATATATTCCATTCATTGTTATTAACAACATAAAGTGCATTAAACATTACATTGTCAAGTTTGTGCGTTGAATAAAAAGCTAAATACTTAAAGCATAAAAATGTAAAAAAAAATAAAATATTAATTTTGATAACAATCAAAATCAAACACTTACTAAAAAGAATAAATATTTCAATATATTATATTTTATATAGCAACATTTAAATGGTGAAATAGAAGAATTGGGGAGAATCATTAGATAAATTATGAATATTATTTGCCAATGTGTAAATAGTGCATAATCATATAATCAATAAAAAATAACTGTAATCTGATTACTAAAACTACTTAGTTTTTGGAATCTGATTACGTAATCCAGATTACATTATATCAGTTACAGCACTGCCTATAGGAAAATGTTTATATGATATATATGTGACATGCTCTGAATGAAAAGCTTTATTCCTTCAAACATGGCTTGACTATGACATTCTTCTGGTCAGTAAGCTAATGTTGAAGGTGTTCAGTGTGATTTGTGTTATCAGGAATGTTTTGATCATTTTCCAGTTCCCATTTCTCAAAAATGATTTCCATCTCTGCTATACAAAAACACCTTAAACCAGCCTAAGGTGGTTTGCTGGACTTAGATCATTTGAAAAGGCCCCCCAGCTTGTCCTAGTTTAACTAAATCCAAATTGACAAGGACTGGAGCCCAGATGTTACCAGGAAATCAATTTAAATTGATCCAACTCTGCAGTTAAGTTTAGCATATTCTTGTAGAAACAATCTGATTATTGTTCCATTGGGACTCCTGTGACTTTTTACTGGAATAGTTTAATAGAATACATTTGCGAGAAGAAAGTGCAGCCCAAAGTAAAATATTTCATTTAAAATTCAACTCAAGTATTATTCAACGATACAATAAGGGTGAAAGTTTAAAAAAAATAACATCTGCATCCATTTGTGTGTGTGTATATAATGCTAAAACTTTGCTCATCATTGCTAGTGTTGCCAAGTTTCTGAATAGCTTGGACAAGATATAACAAGATTTAGTGGCAATGGACCTTGGTTTTCTGTATTGTGGAAATAAGTGGTGTTTGAATTCTTTGCCAGTGATCAAATCCAAGAAAAACTATTTATGCAATAAATTTGATGTTGCGGCTTGCTTAAATCCAGGTTTTCTAAAAGGGGTATTTTGTGTGAAGAGCCAGCCGTTTCAGATTGCATACCGATACAAAAACATCATATATCAGTCAGACAATATAGCCCTAGTTTTTTTGTTTTTTTTTTACCAAAGCAAAGAAAGTTTATTTGTAAAACATCATGCATTCATATAGTTTCATAAACATCTTATGTAACAATCAATGCATTAGCTTATAAACCGGTATGTTACCGCCCTGTAAATTAATGAAACATGGGTGTGTTTTTAATTGTGGCTGAATTTCCTTGCATTATTATAGTGTAGGACCGTGTAGGACCATGCACTGTTATTGCTGTTGAGGTATTATGTCACATTAAAATGTAGTTATTTCCCTTCGTGTTGCACAGATTGTTGCAAAACAAACTTGTGAGAAACTGACCTTACATACAATATAATAAATGTAATAAAAATAAGACTTCAGGTCAGCAAACTACAGAATTTAAAGTCATTCACAGCAATACATCAAAAGTGTCCTCTTTCAATATGTAGAAGAAAGACTATAATTTGTAGTGGAAGTGCATGCAATTACTAGGAATATTCACTGTAACTTGATGTTTAACATGCATGAACATAAGCAACAGAACAAAAATAAGACAAAATAAATACAGATTTATATGAAAAATAAAAAAATTGTTCACAGCATTCGATAAACTCAGTATACTTCAACATCCCTCTTATGTTTTTCACAATAACCTAAAGTCACCCAAGATGCAACGGAGCTACAACTCCATACAAAACACTTCTCCACTGACACTCTGTGAAAGATGTAAATCAGAAACATTAGATTAGTAGTAGCGACTACCAAGGAAGTCCTGGTGGAATCCATCAGTAAAGGGACTGTTTCGTTAGAATGATGAAGTGAGTCAATTAATTGATTCAGTTTTTGAAGTCCTTATGAAATGATTGGAATTCCTACATGTTCCTCTTCAGTCGGCTCCTCTGAGAACTGTGCCGTGGCCTCCTGGATGGCCAGCTGTAGTGCAGCCCCAGCTGGGAGTTTACAGTACCCACTTTCTGAAATGTTCTCCACCTGTAGGTAAACTCCGGGCTTCTGCAAAGCCACTCCGTGAAGATGAGAGAAGAGCAAGGGTAGGTCTTTAGTCAAGGAGTATCTTGAAGCAAGACCAAGTGCAGCGGGGATATGAGAGACTTGTGAGTACTCAAAAATGGCCACCATGTATTTGAAGAGGTCTCGACCTAACGCTTTGGCACGGCACAGCTCCTCTCCGATCATGGAAACCATTGCCAAAGCAGTGTTCTCTAACGGTTCCTCATCCTCAGACTGCTGCTTCTGATTCTGAAGGAGACCTTGTGAGCAGATGACCAACACAAAGTCACACTCATGCAATCTCCTGCAATGCCACCCCATACTGCCCTCCTCCATAATACTCGAGGCCTCCCACAAGTCCAAATGTACCTAAACAGAAAAAAGAATTAACAAATAACCTTGCATAGACACCATTTTTAATGGATTCCATTAATAAAATGTTTTAATGTGTAAATTTGATTTATTTCTATTATTTGTAAAACTTTTTTTAATTGCTGATAGACAAAACAACAAAAATGAATTGTAATACTGTAAATAATATTGTAATCCCATAGTGTATTCCCTCTCACAAAGACATTTTTTTATTAAAACATTTATTTAAAAAAAAGTTTGCATTTTTTACAAAACAAAACAGCAACAATATTATTTAAAAGTACAAAACTAATAATATTTATTCATCAATTCGTTCTCAAAAAAAAGGTACAATATAAATTGTCTCATTTATTCAAAGTATTGCCTATAATGTCTATAAACAAATGTAATTTAGCATTTCATAACCTTAAAATAAGTAACGGTGCGTTTCATCTGATTTAATCTTGATGCACGTACTTGGGTGCCCATGTGCTTTTGCAAAAAAGCAGCCAGTTGGAGCACGACTCTGACGTGGGCAGGACCATCATTACTTGAGTAGCAAATCAGGAGGCGAGGGGGACAGGTGGTTCTGTCCAGCAAAACACACTGACCTTCATCCAGTTTCTTGTCATAGTACTGTTCAATGATCTCTGACAAACAGAAATAACAACATGGACATTATAGTGGAAAAAACATCTCATAAACATTTATAGCCCTGCTTTGAAAACAAAATCTGGAAACACTTCAGTATAGGGACCAATCCTCAGTATTAACTAGCTGTTAATTAGTAGCATGCCTATTATTAACAAACTGGCTGTTTATTAGTACTTATAAAGCATATTCTGCATCCCTTTTCCTACCCAATACCTAAACTTAATTTAACAACGTCCTCTTCTAACTGTTAATAAGCAAATCATAGTTAATGGTTTGTTAATAGCGAGAATTGGACCTTAAAATAAAGTGTGAACCAAAATCTTCAATAAAGGGTAGAAAACAAAGTCCTAAAGAACTGTTGCTTGACAGTTTTGGCAATGACCAGTATTGATGTACAATTATAAAACTCACACCTGGTCTCATTTTGGTCTGGACCATTTTCTTTCTGAGTCTGTTCTTGTAGACGACAATGAAGGCGAGCAGTGCGACAGCAGCAAGCAGGATTCCCACGGACAAGAGCACCATTAGTGAAGAGCTCTCTGTGAAACGTGAAGTTGGCAGCTCTGATTGTGAGAGGGGAAAAATACCAAAACGATGAAGTACCAGTTTCAGTGGGTGTTGTCTCTTCAAAAGCTGCCTGACATGTTTCTCCACAAGCAGATATTGTACTTGCTGAATGCAGGGTATGTAAGAGATTTTTTTCCTCTTTGTCATTGAACATGCCTTTATCGGTTTACACTACACTCTTAAAAATAAAGGTGCTTAAAAGGTTGTTCGCAGCGATGCCATAGAAGAACCATTTTTGGTTTTACAAAGAACCATTCATTTAAAGGTTCTTTAAAGAACCATCTCTTTCTTACCTTTTTATAATCTGAAGAACCTTTCACCACAGAGAACCTTTACTCAAATGTAAATGTTCTTCAGATGTTAAACAGTTCTTTATGAAACCATTAAGACAAAAATGTTCTTCTATGGCATCATGAAGCACCTTTATTTTTGAGTGTAAATGCATGATTTTTTTTATTGCTGGCTCAACATACCTTCAGAACGATGTTTTACTACAACAATGAATGTTTTCCTGACTGCATCCACAACATCGGCAGCAATCTGGAGAGAAAAAGTACAGAAACTACTCAACACGAAATAAAAAAAGTCTTAAATTGCTGTTGTAAAAAAAAAAAAAACCTGGAAGTTGTATATTTAGAAACTGAAAGCAGAAACTGCACAGCTACTTATTTGCAGAAGCCAATTGCCACAGAGTTTTCTGTTCGTCTGAAAGAGAGATGAAATGACATAACTTACGATTTAATAACAGAGTAAACTCACCTCGCAGGTGTAGTTTGTACCCGCTTGGAGATTCTGCAGTCGGTATGTGTGATGTGTCTTATTGAGACTGAAATCCTAGTAGAACATGATTTAATAATTAACGTAAGCATTCATTTTAATTATACATTCATATTACACTTCAGCAAATAACAATGCATTACAGATATTGTACAAACGTATTTATTGTTAACCAAACCTACTGGTTTAATGATTGTGTAATTCCGCAGGCCGCCTCCGAAACATGATGAAAAATACTGACGGACTTTGAAGTTTTCAGGTGCAAGGTTAAAGGTCACATAAACTTGGTGGTTCTCCTCGTGGACCTCAACGTATCTGGGATACCAGTCTATAATGATTGATAGAACATACATGAATGCACACATCTGGTGCCAAGAACAAAAAAACTGGGAGATGACACTGACCTTTCTTGCACTCTTCGAGACCATTTTTTTCAGGACATGCTGAACACCCACAAGAAGAATTTGACAGTTTTATTACAACTCAAGAATTTGATAATTGATTCCCTAAACATGCAGTGGCAGGTTGTCAACATTGTTAATAGCTATAAATCTCATTCCAGGGTTTGTTATTTAACTTACTGCGTGTGAAAAACTGTTTCCTCTGATAGAACTGGTCCCATCGCTCGGGAACGGGCAGTGCCATGACAGTAACAGCATACTCGCTATCCAAAGACAGATGCGTGAAGGGATCTGAGTGATACACCTGTGGAAATATGACTTCAGACTTCAGTAATTGGACATTGGGCATATGCAAAAATTATACAAATTTAAAGCACCCCCAGCCTAGATCCATGTTTCAGAAAATCATGAATAAAAAAATTAAATTAGAGAAACATTACACAAGTTTGAAGAGGAATAATAGAAGCTACCTAATTTGTAGAGTTTTTAATTTTTTTTTACTTACTCTCTGGGCATGTGCAGGTGTGAGTGACAGATTGGAACCCAGGAGAAAGAGCTGACATAAGATCTGAGATCCACCAAGAGCCTGGAGGGTTACTTGAAATCCACGTAGGAACTCAATACCTGTGTATATCAATCAGATAATAAGACGGAGAGATAGATAGAATGATAGATGGACAGCATGATAGTTGGTGGTATTTAGATTTATTGTCTATTAATCAGCTATTACATGGCAGATACAAATTAAACATTCAAGAACATGTCATAAATACAATATAAGAAAAACTAACATTTTATCAAAAGACAAAAAGCCAAGATAAAGTTCAAATCTATAAAAGATTATTCAAATGGATGAAAACTACAAGTTTTTCCTGAGTCCTTAGAAGTGAGTCCTGATAAAATTGGACAATTGGACAGACCAAAAGTAAATGTTTTATAGAAAAGCTATAGAATTGAGCTTTCGGTGCTTCTTCATTCTTTAATAAATGCGCATGAGTCAGTGTAAAAAAGCCTTGATTTAAGAGGGTAGATGCGTCTTTTCCAACCACAGGATTTCTCCATTTCTTTTATATATTAGATGATTAAAGGCTTCATGTCCGAGGGTAGGATCTGGCATTCACCGATTCATTCTGCAACCACCTTTTTGGCAGTTAAAGTGAAGTGTGGCCAATTATGGGAACCAAATCTCAGAATTTGTGTTCTGCATTTAAACCACCCAATTAAACACACACAGAAGTGAGTACTGAACACACACACCCGGAGTTATTTTGTCACGTTGTTTGAGGAGCAATTTGTTGTGTGCTTTTATGCCTGCTTGTTAATTTCCAATAATACCACTATGTCCTGTTATGATTGAGTTTCTGTAACTGATTTATTTTGATTAATGTAATGACAGAATGATAGATAGACAGACAAAAAGACAGAATGATTGACAGACAGACAGGCAGGCAGATGTTTTGTGTCTTTATTACCGTATTGGCTCGGGTTCCATGACACAGTAATTGCATCATATGTTGGTTCTTCACTGGCTTCAAATTCAATCTGAATATTGTGTGGTGCATGAACATAATGTTGGCAAACATCTGGGGTTTCTTGACCTAGAAAAGAGTGACAAGGCCAAGGCACACAACCTGGCCAATGAGAGGAGTTACTAAATGCACTGTTAAGTAATTTATTTTCACACTAGTGAAATCCCTTGTACATTTATATGGTTTGGGGAAAAACTGTAAAGTGTAAATATCAATTATAAGGTTAAATTAAATGATGTTATTTTACATGGCTTTTACAACACTACTTGGAATATTGTAGATTGCTTGTAACACAAATACAACAATTTCAAAGCCACATGTAATTAAGTACAGCTTAACTTGAGGTAGAATGTTGAAAACTAGAAGACTTTGAGATGATGATGTCATAATTAAAAACAGTCAAAAACATCGCGCAGACTTTTCAACGAACATAATACAGTAAATTATAATTTGCTGTTTTTGGAAAGCAGCTGAAAAGAACAATCATACAAAGCATAGCTTGGCTCAAGAAAATCTAGATATGAGAGTGATTCCCAGAACTGCTGCAAATGATTATACTGGACAACAGCTTGTTTTATTTAGTGAAATTATCGGAACAACTGGAGGTACAAGTCCAGAGAGTAACGATTCTACATCACGTAACCTGTGTAAGACTGCTTCGTTTTTAGACCACACGTGTGTGCAGTCACAAACAATCCTAAATGAATGGCCATATATAAGTCACCCTTTTGGTATATTTCAACACTGATTGCTGCATGGGAAAGAAAATGTAAACACGTTTCTCCAAATGTTATCATTTAGTGATGCAGTGTATGTAATTCTTCTGGGCACAAAATGCTAGCAAAGTAAATTAATGCCAGTTTGTATGGTCCATTTTTGACTGATTAAAAAAAAAAAAACCTGACTGACTGAAAAACAACTGTTTATTTCTTGGCTTAAATCTCAAAATTAACCTCAACAGCTGAATCAAATTCAACGTAAAGCTGTAAAACTAAAATGTTAATGTCATAGCTATATATCCTGGAACCTGTTGCCCTGAACATTTTTTAAACTTTAAACCTATCAGCAGCTGTTTAAATAGTTTTACAAACTGATCATTGACAAAGTTTGTCCATATTCAGTGCCAGTTTATCTACAGCATTGTTGTATATAAACAATTTCTTTACTGGCTGTTTTAAATAATCATGAAAGTTAAAAAATCCTTACATCGATTGGTTTGGAAATTCAAAAGTATACATACATTTCAGTAATACTCTATTAAATTAATAATAATCACTTACTTCCAAAAGGGCTGTAGGAGGGAATGCTGGGAGATATCTGTACATTGTCTGCTGAGATTCTGCAGTATTCACATCTTGGATCTCCCTGAAAATACACATTGTCCACTTAGAAAAGAAAAAAAAGAAAACGGCAGCACAATAGGAAAAATATTACAATTATTTTTTATATTTAACAGCACACACACACACACATATATACATTAACATATATATACATACACTGAACGAAATTATAAACGCAGCACTGCTGTTTTTGCCCCCATTTTTCATGAGCTGAACTCAAAGATCGAAGACTTTTTCTATGTACACAAAAGGCCTATTTCTCTCAAATATTGTTCACAAATCTGTCTAAATCTGTGTTAGTGAGCACTTCTACTTTGCCGAGATAATTCATCCACGATCCACCTCACAGGTGTGGCATATCAAGATACTGATTAGACAGCATGATTATTGCACAGTTGTGCCTTAGGTTGGCCACAATAAAAGGCCACTCTAAAATGTGCAGCTTTACTGTATTGGGGGCTCCACGGGGGTCTGAAAACCAGTCAGTATCTGGTGTGACCACCATTTGCCTCACACAATGCAACACATCTCCTTCGCATAGAGTTGATCAGGTTGTTGATTGTAGCCTGTGGAATGTTGGTCCACTCCTCTTTAATGGCTGTGTGAAGTTGCTGGATATTTGCAGGAACTGGAAAACACTCTACGCCGATCCAGAGCATCCCAAACATGCTCAATGGGTGACATGTCCAGCGAGAATGCTGGCCATGAAGGAACTGGGATGTTTTCAGCTTCCGGGAATTGTGTACAGATCCTTGCAATATGGGGCCGTGCATTATCATTGTTCATTGTCCATAACATATGCCTGCCTATACCATAACCCCACCACCACCATGTGCCTCTTGATCCACAACATTGACATCAGCAAACCGCTCACCGACACGACGGCATACACACTTTCGGCCATCTGCCCTGTACAGTGAAAACCGGTATTCATCCGTGAAGAGAACACCTCTCTAAAGTTCCAGCAACCATCTAATGTGAGCATTTGCCCACTCAAGTCGGTTACGATGACGAACTGCAGTCAGGTCGAGACCCCAATGAGGATGACGAACATGCAGATGAGCTTCCCTGAGACAGTTTCTGACAGTTTGTGCAGAAATTCTTTGGTTATGCAAACCGATTGTTGCAGCAGCTGTCCGGGTTGGCAGGTCAGAGATGATCTTGGAGTAGAAGATGCTGGATGTGGAGGTCCTGGACTGCCAAATTCTCTGAAATGCCTTATGGTAGAGAGACGGCTTATGGTAGAGAAATTAACATTCAATTCATGGGCAACAGCTCTGGTGGAAATTCCTGCAGTCAGCATGCCAATTGCAGTCTCTGGAATAGTGCGGTGTGATAAAACGGTAAATTTTAGAGTGGCCTTTTATTGTGGCCAGCCTACCTGTGCAATAATCATGCTGTCAAATCAGTATCTTGATATGCCACACCTGTGAGGTGGATGAATTATCTCGGCAAAGGAGAAGTGCTCACTAACACAGATTTAGACAGATTTGTGAACAATATTCGAGAGAAATAGGCCTTTTGTAGAAAAAGTCTTAGATCTTTAGGTTCAGCTCATGAAAAATGGGGGCAAAAACAAAAGTGTTGCATTTATAATTTTGTTCAGTATATATATATATATATATATATATATATATATATATATATATAATATACACATGCATACTCACAGTATGGTGCAAAAGTCTTAGACCATTAGTATTTTCACCAACAAAAAATGGTTTTAATCATTTTAATCATAATCATCTTTTTCTCTAGTGTGTCAGTAGTAAATATCAGTTTACATTTCCAAACATTAATTTTGCCATTAATTGTAATAATCCATTCATATTTTTGTTTGCACAAGGAGTCTGAGAGCAGCCAGTGCTCCGCACAGAGATCTGATCTGATCATCATCAGTCTGTCTGGAATAACATGAAGAAACAGAACAAACTGAGACAGACTCAATCCAGAAGAACTGTGAGAAACGTCTCCAAGACGCTTTAAGTCTTTTGCACAGTACTGTGTATATACTGCACCATTTTTAGGTCACTAATGACATTAGCAAATGTGTGACATGACCTTGTGAACTGCTTTGTACAAAAGGCCAGATTTCTTGCTTGCAACGTTTCTCTTAAATCGTAATGCTGATAATGTAATAGCAATTTAAAAGCCAGAGTGGACTTTGCTGTACATCTTTGTACAGGTAAGTGTTTAAACATACAAATACTATGATTCATGCTATAATCCCCAAACTAAATAAGGCTGAAAGATACTAGTAAAAAAAACCCTAACATGATCTTCATGATCCGAAGAAACCAGAAAAACAAGGTACAGAAGACAGGCTATCTTCAAATCTTCAAAAAGCATGACCAAAGAGTAAAAGGAAAGCTACAGACACAGATAAAGATTATGAAATGAGCTCAAATGCTTTTAATCTGGGAGAATGACTGTTAGGAATGAAAGTGTAATTTGCTCAGTGAAAAGGAAAAAGTGTGACAAGTACTATACAATATATTTATATGCACAAACAGTAAATTATACAAACACACACACACAGACACACAAATACATATTTCTTCTTTTGTATGTAAAAAAAACTGCACTTATGTAAAATGTATAAACAAAAACATGTACATACTAAATTTTATTAATTTTTAAAAGACAAAAAATTGTGTAAATCCTTTAAGGTTTGAAGTACAGTGGCAAAGATTGTTGATTTACAATTACAAGTCCTTTTTTTAAGTATGAAAAAGGGTGAATTATATTTTCTTTTTGATAATATTTTCATGGAATTGTTTTATATTTTGTGATATTGCCTTGTGAAGCTTACATTAATGCTTTGCGGAAATGATAAAAACAGCACCAAATATTCCTTACATGTCGATACAGTAAGCTGGAAGTCAAAATATTAAGTCTTACCCGTCGGATGCATTCAATCGTGCAGTTCTGAGGTCTGTAAGACATTTGTTCACCATAGGCACCGAGGAACAAACTGACCACCAGGAGCAGATCCAGGGTCAGTGTGGGTGGCAACATCCCGCTCCCTTCACCTGTCTGAAGAACCCTGAAAACTGTCTTCGATCCCCACCGTAGCTGTGTCCTCGAAGCAGATAAGCCGTCTGAGGTCTCATGAAGAACTAAAGATCAGTTGAGTAAAAGCGGAAGGGGTGGAATGGTGGGGGAGGACGTAGGCAAAGGGTTGGGAGTGAAAACAACTGCAGCTGAGGGAGTGGTGGCCTGGGGGAAAATAGTACAGCTGCAGAGGCTGTAAAAAATCCATCAACTGTGCCACCAGGTATGCTTAAACTGATTGACTGTTTTGATACTGCTTTTTTGGCTCTAAACTTGACAGTGCAATTGGAATAATTCCCATAATAACTCCACTTTTTTCGGCAGCAAATGGACAAAAAAAAACATTCTGCATCTGTTTAAATAAGATTGGCATTCCCTAAACAGCGATTGCACAAAACGCACCATAAAAGATTGATTGTTAGATGTGGGTGTGTAACCACACGTTTGATTTACAAAAGCCTTTGTTTTATTCCAGGAAACTGCTAATCTTTCAGTACGTGAACAAAAACAATCTTCAAAAAGCGATGGAATTTGCGATTGAGCAATTATGAAATGAGTCAACAGGAAACCTTGCAAAGGTACATAAATGAGGAATTTTTAATTAGGATTCAAGAAATGACACTCTAACTGAGACTAACACTCATGATGTTATTTACAATCAAGAAGGAGAACGTGGTCAGGTTAGTTCTGACAGAATGTTCAGAATCGGCCTGGTTTAGGACTTATCTTCATACAACAAAAATGTGAGTCCAAACATTTATAGATACTCAAAAATGCTAGGCAAGATCAAGTATTTCACTGCCAGATGTTTATAAAACCAACAACACAGAAAGATGGTTCAGGAACTCTGCAAATCTTGTAGATGTGACATCTCACCGAATCTGTAAAGCAATGCAAAATTGTAAGTAAACACATTATGAATCCAACCAATGAATTTTTTTTACCCCAGAAGACCATTGCCATGATTTATTTTTACTCTGCCGACATCTTTTGTTCATCAATCAAAAACCTTTTTAGCTAGTCCTGGAACACATCAGTGTTTGGTTTTGGTTAGGACCGTGTCAGACCATGTCACAATCATGTACGTCAATTTAACAAAGCTTCTTTCATTCGGTTCTGCTACTGAACAAAAAGCTGCAGAAAACTTTGGAGACTTGTATTCATACTCACAGTGTATTTGTCCCATTTTTTTTCAGGATCGTAAGGCTCCCAGCGGCTGGCAGGGAAGATGTGTTTGTTTTTTTCATACCAGCTCCTCAGCACCACTTTTCCCGCATGAGACTAGACAAACGAAGAAACAAAGAGCTTTGAAAAATAAGCCAAGAAACATTGTGTTTGAGTCCTCAGGCTGAAACATGTCGTGTCGATGACTGTCCAAGGTTTGTGGCATCAAATCTTTGAAAGACTCGAGTTGTTCAACATATACTGGTGCACGAATGCTGATTTTCTACAAGAATTCGATCCAATTTCACATTCAAATGCCCTAAAAACATCACATAAAAAAAAAGAAGTAGGTCTCTTCCTGTCAATTTGGGTGGTTCTTGTCCAAAATGTGCATCAGACATGATGCTGATAGTCAGAAATCACCTTACCTCATCCTTCTCAACTGTGGCATCGTTCACCAGCCGAATATCATCATGCACATCAAAATTGAAAAGGGGCCCTAAGGAGAACCAGGAAAGCCTCATTTCAGTGCCATAAACAGAGATACAACACAAAAAGTAGCAGGCTTATATTACATTTAATAACTGTTATCCTAAAAACATCAGAACAGAGACGTGTAAAAAACAAAAGCCACATGGGAGCGTGTCAAACATAATGTGGAGGATAAAGTGGGAACTTACCACTTTTGCCTCTTGCTTTTGTCACAATGAAATCATAGAAACTGTGATGCTGGAAGAAAAGCATTTTAGTCAATGAGAGCAGTTTTCTATAAACAATAATCTGTGATTTACTACCGCTTGTCTATGTGATCAGTTAAACACTAAAATGCTCTTAAAACGCTGTAGAGAAGGTTGCGTCGTAAAAAAATGTGTAATTGTGCTTGTCACAAATTCTGACATTCTGACAATGTGATGCACAAGTGCTCCGTATTGTAAACAATGACGTATCTTCCAATGATTTAGGAGTGTCTCAATTGGTCTTACATAAGAGAAGATTTAGAAGTATAAACACTGAAGCACTTTTTGTGGTGGAAACTTTACTCACATGTGGAATTATCAAATCCTCTTTAATGTACATTAGATGCTCCACTCCTGCTGACCTGAAGGACACAAAAAAGACTGATATTTGCTCATAGTTCAAATCTAAAGGTGGTAAAACATGCATGTATGACATAAGAAGCATTCATTGCTCGAAGAGTGTCTGGATTTTGTCTAGAGTTTTCATTCAACACCAATTATGACACGAACAGCACACTTGAAAATTAAATATGACGTGCTTTCTGCATGCGAAATTCAAGGAAACCAAAGTTGACCGAGCACACATTCAATATTTACTCAGTGTGAGTTACACTACATTTTAACTGGAGCCTGTCCCTCTTTAGTGTGTTTACAGAAAGGCGATTTTGTGTATTAAAACTAATAAAGTGTTTTAATAGCAGGGGGAAATGAACGTGTTTACCTCAGCTCACTGAAGTCTTTACGCAAAACTTCCAGGGCTCTTTGGAGAAACTGTTGAATTGTGTTGCCTTTCTTCATCTACAAAAACGCACACAAAAATGTGTATTAAATGTTGACACAGAACATGCATTAGAACATGTTTGTCCAAAAGGCACACGCAACATAGTAAACAACAATGTAAAACATTTTGGGTGTGGCATGTAGTTAGAACATTTGATAACCTGCATTTACCTTGACAGTTTTTCGATGCCCTGAGCCATCCCAGTAGCTGAAAGTGATTTCAATTTCTTCACCTAAAAAGAGCCAAAGGACAGGTTTATAGTATGCTTCTTTTGGCTGGTGGTTGCATGAGGAACTAGTCAAGTCAAAATTCAATTAAATTAGGAATAAGTCTATAGATTCAGTTGCACCCTTGGCCAGGTTCAGTGATATCAAACAAAAGATAATATCCATAATGCCACTTTGTGATCTGCATATCTTACTTTTGATCTTCTCCTGTTTTCTTTCCCACTCCTGCCGGAGTTCCTCTCTTAAACGGTTTTCTTCTTCCTGAAACACACATTTTACACACACACAAAACATCTTACAAACTTTTTGGTATGTTTTCCCCAAAAATCAACTGTATTTTTCAAATGCTTATAACTACTAAATACAACCGTTGCCAATTTTTTGGATTTCACGAGTATATAGTCATGGACTGCAAGCACCAAAACTCGTGGGGGATTTAAAACTAAAAACTCTTAGAATCTCTTTAACGAGGAAAAAAACTCCAATTGGCAGCATCTGTGGCATGATGTGATTATTACAAAATAAACAATACATACACACATACATAGTGTGATCATTACTGTCAAGAACATCAAATCACTTTTTTGTTTTTATATTCAGTGTATGTTTAACTTTTGAAAACAATTCAAAGCTGTGGGTATAAGCTCTTTATTAGACTCAATGACCCATAAACGATATACATAGGTCTTATACCAACAGTAAAAATGCAGACAAAAGCTTCTTGACAGATTACAGGTAATCTGTCAGACCTAAGGATCTTGATATTCACTACAACTCAATTTAAACTGACTGGAAATGAGCCAAAGTATGCAACCAAACAATCATACCAGCAAAACTATATTTATTGTGGCTATTAACATTGATACACGTCTGAATGTGTTCTTACACCTGAGCAACGTCTCTGCAAAAACGGCATACTTTTATTTGATGTATAGCCATGTTAAACCAACAGTCTTGTATAACTGCATTCAGATCCTTAATAAGAGGTCTTCAGGACAATCCCTCCACACTCTTTGATGTGGAGAGTAAATGCAATTATTTTAGACAGTTTATTCAAATCTATTTGTTGAATATAAACTATGTATACATGTGTAAACAGGATATTTCTCAAGAGCAGGATATTTACCTCTCTGTCCCTGTCTGGCAGGAAACTGGTGTCAACATCTGGGTTCTTCCCTAGTTTTTTCTTCTTTCCAGGTATGCCTGTTAAACACAAGGGTACGACATTCAAAAAGTTATTAGTGTATAAAAATATACAATCAAGAAATCACTTCATATGTGTTGATTCTGCCATCATGGGACCATGGATGTCTGCACTTATTGAAATATTTATAAGAAAGTTTAACAGTTTTGCAGACAGCTGTTCCACTTCCGTGGAAAACGACAAAGTAAAATGTCATACAAATCTCCTCCTCAGTTTCCTCTTCCTCCTCCTCCTCCTCTTCCTCCTCCTCTTCTTCCTCTCCTTCATCTGGATTGAAGGATAAACTGGCAATCTTCCTTTTCTGCTCTTCCTTTCTTTTCTTCTCCTTCTGTTTCTCAAGCTTCCTACAAGAACAGACCAAATATGAAGGTATAAGATTAAACTTTATACAGATTTTAAAGGAAAAAGAAACAAAAAAGCAGGATGCAGGCAAGATTTCATGCAAGAATATTCAACAATCTAGTCTTAATCTTAAAAGGCAGTTAAATTATTTAATCTGACCTGACATAATATTTATCTGGACAGGGCTGAGGCTGAGAATTATATACAGTTTATAAAGACCAGCAGAGGACTGAGCTAAAACAAACTGAGACATGGCTAAAGGAAAACACAGGCAAGATGGCTGAACACAGAGAAATCTGATAACAACCTCTGACTTCATTACATTTTGTAGATTCTCACAGTGACAATATTGCACAGGCTTTACTAAGTGCTAAACCTTAACATGCTTAACTCTATATATCAATAAATTAGCAAAGACCATTTTAGCAAAAACCAAAGCTTACAGCTGTAGCTCTTTTGACTGCTCCTTCTTGGCAAGCTGTTTCTCTCGTTCTTTGACCAGAGCTTCCTGCTTTGCTTTCATGTCATTCAGTGTCACCAGACCTGCAGAGAACAACATCATCCTTCACTCACAGCTTGATTTAATATAGGGTCCATTTGGCTATTTCCCCCCCAGTCATCTCAAGGACAAAAAGAGTCCCAATTTACAAGAACTCCCCCTACAAATCAAGCTTATTGGTTTAAATTAAACTATTCCACAGAAGGGTGTGCATTATGACTAGGGTTGCCAAATGTAATAAAATTAAAGCATTTTGCAGTTTAAAGACAATGTAACGATCATCAAATGACAGCTCTAATCATAACAACAATGTCTAATATTTTCTGATCAACTACAAGCAGCCTCACTGAAACAAAGCCCACTACAGAAGCAGGTCCGTAGTAAGTCATTGCATTTCTAATATTCACTTACCAACAGTGCTGGACTTGAGCTCCTGCTCCACAGCGTCATAATGAGCTGAGAACTTTTTATCAATGTTGGACTTCACCATATTGTCCTGGAAAGGAAAAGGTTAAGGTTGTTTAGTGGCGATGTAATACATAAAGTAGAAGCTTTTTAGAGTGACTTGGGCTGCATATGAAGATTGCTGTAATGATACTTTATAAAAAAAAATGGTCAGAAATCATTACATAAAGCTTACAGATCAGCAGTTGACATACAGTAGACCCAGAAAAAAATTTAATTGTTGAATCATTTAAAATTTGCTTCAAATAGACATTTGAAATGTGTCTGTATGGTTTTAATGAATTACTATTTAAATATTTTGGTATATCATTTATTGCTATCATAAATTACTATGTACACTACTTGGGATCACTATATATATATATATATATATATATATATATATATATATATATATATATATATGAACACATAACTACAAGCAGGTGATTTTACTAAAGCGTTTATTTATTTATTAGAGAAATTTGAGCATACTCACACTCTTCATACACTTTTTTTTACATGCGATTTTAAACAAGAATCCATAGTTATATTTACTATAGTAATGAGGGGCCAGTCATTTTTTAACATATACTACCTTAATTCTTATACTACACTGATGAAGTCATCATAACGCGTGGCATAATAAATTATAAAATTGACTTCATGCTGTGTAGAATGGGCAAGAGCAATAACAATCGTGTTACAGGTTAAACCATGTATATAACGTTACTATCATATATAATGGATATCTTGTAATGGCATTACACTTTTGAGGGAAACTTGCAGCTATTTATATCAAGATTGTGGTCAGAACGGATTGAAAAGCCAGTGTGTTTGTATGTTGTGGTTGTGTTTATTATTCTGGCTCACGTGCCTCTGCTATCTTCTGTTTGAGCTGCTCGAGCTGCTCTCGCTCTCTTTCTCTCTTCTTCATGAGCTGCATCGCTCTCCCCGCTTCACTCGCCGCTCCTTTATACTGCGCCATCGTAGCTCTTTTACAAGATATTTAGAAAAGAAATGAAAATACTGAAAAATGCGAAATAACTCCTGGGTTCAGCCAGTAAACAACAGAGAAACTTCTCGACTATAGCAAGCGCTTGTGGGTAATCGCCGCAGTTACGGCTTCCGGTTGATTCGCGGAATAACTGCATTCCAAAGTAAAAGTCTTCCCAGTTGCGGGCCTAAAAAAAAATATTGCAATCTTATGGTTTTAAGATTATGGTAGTTCAAATATATCTTCATTTTTAATGTACAAGTTACTAGTAGTATAAATAGATTTATTTATTTTACATAGAAAATCAGCATTGCATATACAAAACAAGATGTATGTTTCCTGAAATATGGTATGTTATTCTTTGTATTACTTGTTTATTAAATTAAACACTTTAATTATTGAATTAAGGTTTTTCCTCAGATAAACTTCCAGAAATGCCACTGGTATTGAACTTGAGGGGACTTTTACTGAACAAAGGCCCTTTTGTCAGCGAGAATCGAGCAGCTCTGAAATCTATTCGCATCCCTGGATTGACTGATGGGTGATTTGGATGGAGATGAAGGCGGTGGTGTCCTGTACCGGGCTTATGCTTCTATTTGCGTGGCTTTCTCCAAGCCAAGCCCTTTATTTCCATATCGGAGAGACGGAGAAGAAATGTTTTATTGAAGAAATACCCGACGAAACCATGGTGATAGGTACGTCCATTGTCAAATCGGCTCTCTGCGATCGGTTAGCTTTGTCGGCTAGTTGATTCATCCATCTGGATCATTTACCAGTAGAGCAGTTCACCGTGTGTCCTATTTAAAACACTTAAAATGAAGACAGCTGATGTAAAATCAGATTTAAGTATGGATGTGCTTATCTGTGCCCATCTCTCCAAATAAAGGAGGGCTTTTAGTAGATCAGCACGATCAAGGATGTGGCAGGTGCAGCATCCTGCTTTGGTTCCTGAGATACAGGTGCAACCAGTTCATGCATTTACCGTTTGCTTACAGTGATCAGAAACAATAGTTATGTTGAAAGGAGACGGTGTGTACTAAAATATTGCAATAATAATCAGATTAATGTTATTCTAATAAATATGTTAGCACATTTGTAAAGGATTAATAAACTCACCCACTCACTCACATCACTCGTCAATAATTTAATAAATTGATATATATATATATAACCCATTCATTTAATGGTACTGTTGCACATGCTGTAACATAGTGTTGGGCTTTATTTGTGTCTCTTTAGGGAGATACAGAACACAGCTGTGGGACAAACAGGCTGGCTCTTTCCTCCCATCCACCCCTGGTTTAGGCATGCATGTGGAAATCAAAGATCCTGATGCCAAGGTAGCCTTTCTATTTTCTACAAACTTTCTATTTCTCTAGAACCTGTATTTTGTAGTATATCCGTTAATTGGGTTATATTTGGCAATAATACATTTTGAAAACCAACTGTTTTTCAGATCATCCTGTCCCGTCAGTACGGCTCGGATGGCCGTTTCACCTTCACGTCCCACACACCAGGAGAGCATCAAATCTGCCTCCACTCCAACTCCACCAAGATGGCGCTGTTTGCTGGGGGAAAACTGGTACGACTAAAAACCATGATAGTGCAAATAGATGTAGAGAACTCAATATGTTTCATATTTGTAGTCCAAAACATTCATTTTTGTAATAAATTACATCAGATAATATGTCAAATGTAGTGATATTTTAGTTATATATAATAACACACATATATATATATATATATATATATATATATATATATATATATATACAGTATATATATATACAGTATATATATATATATATATATATATATATATATATATATATATATAGATTTTTTTTTGTTTCTATTTTAGTTTTTAGTGTACATTTTTAGTAATTGTTTTTGTATATTTCTATTTGTCGTTTTTTTTTTCTATTTTATTTTATTTCAGCTTTAGTTCAATGAAGGTTTGGTTAACAGTCAAATACATTATTAATATGGCTTTTTTTTCTTAAGATTTTTAAGTTTTAGAAATTACTTATATATCAGTATAGTAATTTTATAGATGTTATTTTATTGTAATTTTAAATGATGTTAAAAAAACAATATCTAGTTCAGTATAATACAGTAGGCCTGTAAGTGAACATAAACACGCGAGACCTTATATCATCGTGTTCTACAGAGAGTCCACTTGGAAATTCAGGTTGGTGAACACACCAACAACTACCCAGAGATCGCAGCTAAAGACAAACTGTCCGAGCTGCAGCTGAGGGTCCGACAGCTCCTGGACCAGGTGGAACAGATCCAGAAAGAGCAGAACTACCAGCGGGTGAGTTTCAGCAGCAGGAACGTTTTTTTCGGTTATGGTACAGTGAGGTGGTGTCGGCTGACCCACCAACTTAAGGCATTTAAACATAAATCTGTGCAGTTGCTGAAAGCAGGTACCTGCTCAGGATGTTTCACTTTACTTATATTCTTTTCAATATTAGTACTGTATCTAGTTTCTACGTAACTAAAACTAAGACCATAAAAAAACATTTCATTACTTGAAATAGAATATGCTTGAAATAAAAGATAAAAATTCCCAAGGTAACATTTCTTATTTTCATCTAGTTTAACTTGATGTACTAAAATAATTAAAACTAAAACTGAAATAAAAATTACTATAAACTATATAGGGGGATATATACAAATGTATTTGTTTACAGTAAAAATATATATAGAACTAATACAAAAAAAAGCAGAATTACTAACTTTAAATAATATTACCATGAAAATGGAAAATATAAACTAAGACAATTTTTTTTAGTTATTTAAAATAGAATAAAATATACATTTACTTTACCTGATGTACTAAATTTTTTTAGAAAAAAACTATAGAAATAAAAAAAACAGAAACTAAGAAACCACAGCAAAATTATTAAAACTTTAAATAAAATGAAAATGTAAATAGAAAATATAAACTAAGACAGTAAAAGATTGTTACTTGAAATATAGTAAATATGACTTTATGAACTAAAATAAAATCTGAAATAAGTTACTAAAAACAAAGACATCATTTACTAAACAGAAACTAATAAAAATGGTAAAAACGGCAAAATTACTAAAATAATGTGATCTCATAGAAGTATTTCAATGTTACTAAAATAACACTTCAATCTAGTTGTCTGTTATATCATCCAGCATCTGTATGGGATGTACTGCACTCACAGTGTTTCTTCCCCACAGTACCGTGAGGAGCGTTTCCGTATGACGAGCGAGAGCACGAACCAGCGCGTTCTGTGGTGGTCTATCGCTCAGACCATCATCCTCATCATCACAGGAATCTGGCAAATGAGACATCTCAAGAGCTTCTTTGAGGCCAAAAAGCTGGTGTGAAGATCAGATGGCATCACAGAGACAATAACTCAAGTAACATTCATTGCCGTTATGGTTTTTAAGCATGGAAATACTCAGTGCTTCATTTCATTTTTTTCCCTTTTTTAAATTCTATTCGGTACAACTTTATCTTAAGCAGATAAATTCAGACACAATGAGCTTAAACATGCAGAAAATTAACAATTCTTAAAGGAATACTCCACCCCAAAATTATTATTTTTTTGGCATTAATCATTTACCAACATGTTGTTCCAAACCCATAAAAGCTTAGTTCGTCTTCGGAACACAGTTTAAGATATTTTGGATGAAAACCGGGAGGATTGTGACTGTCCCATAGACTGCCAAGTAAATAACACTGCCAAGGACCAGAAAAGTATGAAAAGCATCATCAGATTAGTCCATGTGCCATCAGTGGTTCAACCATAACATTATGAAGCGACGAGAATAGTTTTTGTAAGTGAATAAATAAAAAATAACATTGTCAGCAGTCTCCTCTGTGTCTCTACATACCACCAGATGCTGTTCTCTTTTAAATCAAATCATAAATACATGTAGAAACAGCACATCCTTGTGGCGTGGCTGATACAGAAGAGCATACGCAGCATACAGTGATATGTAGAGACTCAGAGGATGTCTAGCATCTAGAACATTGTTCATTTTACTAAAATGTATGATAGCAAAATGTTATGCCTTTAAAATGAAGAACTTTAGGGGTACATGGAAACTACTGTTGACTTCAAGGTTGCATTACTGATAAATGTGAAAATCAAGCCAGCTAATCATTTTAGCGTTTTTAATATGTATATATTGAGGTATTTTAAAGATTTTGACCAATCTGTGGCTTTGTTTTCATATTCTGTCTGTCTCGGGCTCTCAAATAGGTTTGATGTTCATGATTTTGAGAGGAATTTATTCAAGCTAATTGACTATAGCTTGCATTTTAGCTGATAAGACCAACACAAATACATATTTGAAGAATTTTCTTAGTGGTTTACAAAATATGATTTTTGTTGTTGTGTTTCATGCTTTATTTATTAACTGCATTGACCACATTTAAACATACTGGAATGTCTGTAAGGAAAACTTCAGGTTTTCTGGGTTCTTCAGTTTCAAGAATATATGTTGTTTATAAGATCTTCAGAAAAATTTGTACTGGCTTGTTACAAGTACCTATTTATAGAAATGCTGGTTTGCATGATTCACAAATCCTCCATATAATGTGACAATTTGAAGGTTATTTCTAGGCTAACACAGCTGTATTCTCAAGTGTCATTTAAGCTTTGTAATAAACTGTTCATCAGTGTGCATGCAGATACTTAACTGTACACTTGTTGGTACTCAGTCTTTATATTGTTTGACATCATTCATAAACACTGTCTTAGTTTTAGGTGTTGTTTCTTTTAATTAAATGTGTTTTAAATTTACAGAAGTTCTCTCTTCATGAATGAGCAGCATAATGTACTTAATTTAAAATAGAATGCAAAAAATATATTTATTTTATGTATAAATATACTAACATTCAAAACTTTGGGGACAGTAAGGATTTAAAGATTAAAACAGATTAATACTTTTTTTCACAGAGGATGGATTTAATTGATCAAAGTGAATGAACTTTTTTTCACTGTACTTTTAAACTCAATTCATGAAAATAAAATAAAAATCAGTTTCTACGAAATTATTGAAGTGCCCCTAATATGGATTTCTAAAAATTACCTTTCATGCAGTGTGTAACACAGCTCTAAATAATTGAAAAAATCCTGCAAAGTTATAAATCTGAAAGTGCACCGTGTATAAAAGTTTATTGTCTCTCAAAAGAAAGAGTCGACTCTGAATCAATGAAACGAGTCGTTTTTAAAACGAATACGAAGCCGTTTCGTGTTGACGTCAAAATGAAACGCTAGCATATTGCCCGCCCACTTGTTGGTCTTTTCCTTTTCGCATTGGACTATATGAAAATGCAAATTAAATTAATTATATATTAATTAAAATATATATGAAATACTAAAGTTAACCACTGCATTTATACATGCCACACAAACCATTTATTTTTCTATTGTTTTATTGCTCAACTCACCTAAATCAATTAAATATTTATGTACAACTATCTACTGCTAAGTTACAAGATGCTATTTGACACACAGATTGAAAAAAAAAGATGTTAATTTCAGTTTTGGCTTTTCACAATACTGTATTAATCCCAAAAAATTAAATAAAGATATGATGTGATTGCTTCTAAACAAGCTTCCAAGAATCAGGATAATCTCTCTCTCGCATAGTAAAAGGCCTCAGACCCTCAGTTTCTCCAAAATGCCATGTAACTGCTTGTCTATGTATTAATTGCACCTTAATTTCTGTGTTCTGTACTGAAACCAGTGTGACTGTTGATCAATGCTTAATTCAACGCCAGTGTTTCGGATGATATGAAATCCTACAGTAATTACATGACAACACCACACACACACACACACACACACACACACACTAGGGCTGTGCAAAAAATCGAACGCGATTTTCATGCACATCTCATCAGTAAAGACGCTCCTGTAATTATAAGTATATCTCCAGCATGTGCGTTCTGATCAGGGTTGCCAGGTTTTCACAACAAATTCTGCCCAGTTGCTTCTCAAAACTAGTCCAATCGCGCTTCCAGGAGGTTCCCCGATAAAAATTGCTTCCCGGGGTTACAATCAGTGTTGGGGAAAGTTACTTTTAAAAGTAATGCCTTACAATATTGCGTTACTCCCTAAAAAAGTAACTAAATACGTTACTTAGTTACTTTTTATGTGTTACATTACTTTTGCGTTACTTTCACGTTACTTTTTAAATATGAGCAGGGCTTGATTGTTTTTAATATAAGAAGTTCTATTTATAGCAAATGTAAAAGCCCTTTCACACCAAAAAGTGTAATGAATAAACCTCAGGCTGAAGGAAAAGTAAATTCACGTCTGTACAGTAGAACACAGGAGAAGAAGGTTCAACACTCTTCAGCAATAAAAAAAAACAATGAAGCACAATTGTTTGTTTATCTAAAGTCATTTTTTAATTATTAGTATGGTTAAACTGGATCATTAAAGGTCAGCAGCAAAGACACTGTTAATAAAATGGGAATAGATACATTTGTGTTATTTAATATATTTAGTTATAGCAGGTTTGCGTCATATTCTGAGTTTGCATTTCACTGTTTTGATTAATTTTGATGAATACTAAATGTTTTGTTTTTTGTTTTTTTTGGGAGTGGGATGAATTAATGCACATTCACATTTAGTCTAGAACTACAGTAACATGTTCACACAGCGCACACAACGCCTCCATACTTCCGATTTCTCCCAATATGGGAACAGGAGGATTGTCAGTCAAAAAATGGGAATACAAAGTAACTGGCGTTACTTTTTTGAAAAAGTAACTCAGATATTTTCTTGTAAATTAAAAAGTAATGCGTTACTTTACTAGTTATTTGAAAAAAGTAATCTGATTACGTTACTCGCGTTACTTGTAATGCATTACCCCCAACACTGGTTACAATATACGTTTTTTAGCAGGGTTGCCTTGGTAAAATTCGCATTTTAGCGGCTAAATATCACGTTGTGATACTTAGTGACACAATGTCACTTCGACCCGCGAACATGAAAAACAACCACAGACTTGGCAACACTGGTTGGCATTACCTACACCGAGCCGTAATTCACTGACAATCTACACAAAATCGATGTTAAAATCGCAGACGATTCTTTGTCGATTTTAAAAACAATTTTGTGTTAGTTGTCGGTAGACTAGGCTCTGTGTAGTAACTGCCTCCACCTGAACCAGTGTTGCCAAGTCTGCGATTGTTTTTCATGTCCGCGGTTTGAAACAACCCCAATACAAATAACGTGATATTTAGCCCCTAAAATGCGAATTTTACCAAGGCAACCCTTCCAAAAATGTATATTTTAACCCCGGGAAGCAATTTCTATCGGGGAACCTCCTGGAAACGCGATTGGGCTAGTTTTGGACTAGGTTTAAGAAATAACTGGGCAGGATTTGTTGTGAAAACCTGCCAACCCTGATCTGAACGCACGTGCTGGAGATATACTTCTAATCACAGGAGCATCTTTACTGATGAGATGCGCATGAAAATCGCATTCGATTTTTTGCACAGCCCTAACACACACACACATCAGTCCTGACACATCTCATCGACACAGTTTTCACTGCAACAAGTAGACACTGAAGCAATACAATAAATGTGCTATTTATATCATTTACATTTATGATTGTGAACAAAATACACTATAAACTACACCTACACACTTCTAGAAAACAAAAATAATACATCCTATTGTTTTAATTAGCCACTAAAATGGGTTACTAACATCTAACGGAAAAGACAAATTATACCTCACATCTATGATTGGCACAACCAAGCTGAGCATGTGCTGACCCTGTATCTGTTATAAAAATTATCGCAAAACCAAGCTTAAGAAATTTACAGAGGGCTGGAGGACACTTCTGGAGAGCTTTCGACAATAAAAACACCTTCAGAAAGTAAATGTAGTAATCCAGTTATTAAATCACACTTCTTTCTAGTTCTTTAGCCACAGAAGACCAGGTCAGCAGTGTTAGTTAAGATATATTAAAGGCCCTTGACTGGTGAATGGTGAGCCCAGTCATTGGGAAGAAACCCAAGAGGTCCCACATTTAGTTCAGTAACCTTTTCCCCCATCATTCATTGCTCTGTGACCGTGAGCCGGTCCATTTTTCTGGCTGCTTCCTCACAGACGACTTTTGGCTTTCTCTCCGGACTGGGACTCGGGGTGTTGGGGTATTCTCGGGTGCCGAAAATAGTGCTGCCGACACGTACATTTGTAGAGCCAACCTCGATCTAATTGGGAAAACAATACAAACTGAACTAAATCGACTTTGCAATGAAATGAAAATGCAATCGAAGAGTATACTGAAATGAAGCAACACTTACCGCATGTTCAAAGTCAGTAGACATGCCCATACTGAGCTCAACCTGCTCTACTGGGATCTTCAGACTTTCACAGACTTCCTCACGACGTTCCAACAGCATCTAGATACCACATCAATTCATTTACATACTTGCTATGTTAACAGCCTTTAAGCATGAAGCGAGCTTGAAGAACAGTTTCTACAAAATTATTAAGCAGCAAAAGTGTCGTCAACATTGATAATAGCAAGAAATGTATCTTGAACACCAAACTTTCATATTAGAAAGGTTTCTAGAAGAACATGTGACACTGAAGACTGGAGTAATGATGCTAAAAATCCAGCTTTGCCATCACAGAAATAAATATTACTTACATTTTAATATATTTTACAATATTACTGTATTTAATCATATAAATGCATTCTTGGTGCACATAAGACACACTAAAAATCCCCAATTTTGGTAAATATCTTCAAATATGCAAGGTCGGCTGATCCGATGCACCTGGAAATCAGGGTTGGGGCCTTCGCTGAGGTCGTAACCGTAACGGCCGATCGTCATGAGCCCGGCGAAGTCAAGAGCAGGACACTGAGACACAATGTGTTTTACCAGGTTTACAGTCTCATCGGGAGGCAGGCCATGTTTACCTGATGAAACATGTCCAAGAGAGACGATCGTGCTGAGGTTTCAGAAAAACAGTCATCTGATACACTGAGAAAAGATTTCATAACGCTTAACTGTTTTTGTTAGACATGTGCCCACTGTGACATTCACATCCTGTTCGAAAGCGACTCAAACAACATCTGAACCTTTGATATGGGCTTTTGCAACAAAGTTGCATAAAAACCTGAAACCCAGTATGATGTTCCCAACAGTGAATCTTTACATTTCACAAACATCTGATAAAATACAAAGCACCGCAAGTGATTTCGTAACAATGTAAGCAGGCAAAGATCCAGCTGTAAGGCATTTAGGGACATTTCATTTGTACAGTACTACTGACTAATGTCTCATTAAGAGTTCAAATGGGTTTTCAACCATTTTAATATTGTGCCTGAAAGTAAGGAAAGTTTTATGTGTTGAAAAAAATATTAAAAACAGGCCTGAGCAACAATGAAAGATACAATTTGTAAGGTTTTGATTCTTAATTCTTATAAAATAGCAAAATACTGGCAGATTTTCAGAGCTGAAGATTTGGGTGAAAACACTCACTTTGCTCTCCGCTGGTGTTGATCTGAACCATAATCTTTAACCGCTGTGTGTTTGCAGCTCTCATTTTTTGCCACGAGCTGTTGACTCTTTCAGCCAGTTTCACAGAGTCTATTGTCTCTACCATATACAGGTTTGGGACACCTATGATTGATGAATGTGGGTTAATTCAGGATAAAACAGAAATAAAGTCCTAAACCTATTAGTCTAACATATCTAAATAGTTCCAGTCAATCTAGTATTTAAAAGTCAGGCTAAAAGTTAAACCGCTTTGCTCACCCAAGAGTTTGTTGACATTATTCTTTTGCAGATGACCGATGAAATGCCATTTAATTTCAGGACATGATGAGACAACCTACAAAGATGTTTTGCACTGATCAAGACGTTTGATCAAAAACAACTCAAATACATGTCAATTTGTTTGACTTCATACCAGGGGATGGGAAGCTTTCTCAATAAGTTCATTTACCTGTGGAGAAAGGGGATATTTAATATGAAATAAGTGACCACGCTTCAAAACATGCATACTTATTTATTTACTCACATAATTCTCTCCAAAGTTTCGTTGTCCATGTTTGTAAGCCTCCACCACCATCTCTGGTGGTTTAGTCTTACTAACCGCTACCAGACGAGGGGCTATACATGGTAACGTCTGCAAGAGAAAAGTAAAATCCTGTCTCTAAGCTTACTGCTTAGTGTTTAAGAGCAGCGTTGGAAAAACTTTTTCTTAATACAATATTTGCCCAACTAGAATTGATTGTGGGGGGCAAATTTTGCAATAGTTATTGTAAAAGGTTAATATATTTTATGTTAAATATTGTTTCTTAATATACAATATATACAGATTATACAACATATACAGTGGTGGCCAAAATTATTAGAACACTAATATTTTCACCAGCTAAAAATAGTTTTAAGTCAGTTATTTCTATCTTTTCCTGTAGTGTGTCAGTAGAAAATGTCAGTTTACATTTTCCAAATATTCATTTTGCCATTAATTGTAATAATCCAGTGAGATTTTTGTCTGACAGCAGCCAGTGCTCTCTAAAATGCTTCAAGAAACCTTCCTGCAAAGCTCCCTGAAAAACTATGCACAACTGCACCTCGGTCAAAAGCTGCTATAAATGCAAAGGATGCTCACAACAAATGTTGATTTAATTTAGTTGAAATAAGTTAATTGATAAAGAAAATAATTTATTATTTAAGTGCCTAAAACTTTGCACAGTACTGTAGCTTTGCAGAAAGGTTTCTTGAAGCCGTCTTGGAGACGTTTCTCACAGTTCTTCTGGATTGAGTCTGTCTCAGTTTGTTCTGTTTCTTCATGTTATTCCAGACAGACTGATGATGATCAGATCAGATCTCTGTGTGGAGCACTGGCTGCTGTCAGACAAAAATCTCACTGGATTATTACAATTAAAGGCTAAATGAATGTTTGAAAATGTAAACTGATATTCCCTACTGACACACTACAGTCAAAGATAGAAATAACCGACTTAAAATATTTTTTTAGTTGGTGAAAATACTAGTGTATAGCCTACTAATTTTGGCCACAACTGTACACACAATAACATATGATTTATTTTAACCACCATCCAACTTAAAATCCTCACGTGACAATGCTCCTTGTGTACACAGTGAAATGTAAGGACTCAATGTAATGTCAGAGTTTGAAGTGCATGTAATTGGCTCATGTCATGCAGATTTCATTTGCAGGAGCGTGACTGCCGAGAATCACATATTTCATTCAACATGCATTCATTCACTATTCAAATGTAATACCGTCATTCTGAATATTTTCCAACACTTTTATGAATCCAATGTATTACAAAAAATAATAATAATAATAATAAATTAGCTATATTTAACCAGCTGTCAATCATCCCTTGTTACTATATGGAGCTCGCGTGTGTGTAAAGGTTGATCAAATTACATAACCCTGTCATTACAACACGGTGAGCACGAGTGGATCTTTTGTTTTTATTAGTGTTTCAAGAATATATTGTTTCGGTTCCAAAAGAAAGCGATGCAAACTGACCTTCGGTCGCCGGGAAACCGCTTGATTCACACGGTCCACCACCGCCTGCACTTTCCTCCCAACCTCCTCCGACATCACTACTCTCCACTCCGCCTCAGTGCACGCGTCGCGCACATGCACTAGCCGCGTGACGTCACGGGCGAATCCGGTTAACTATCCGACAAAATAAAAGTCTCGCATCAGAAGATTGATTGCGTCTTACCTACACTTAGTAAATAAAGCCATCACACAACACAGGGCTGGAAAGTGAAGTATAGCGTCAGCATTTAGAAAACAACAAACATATTTTTCTAATTTATTGCAGACATTTTTAAACAATTTATTTTTTTGGACCAATACATTTTTTATTATATCCTATCCTATCAAGGCAACAGAAAAATATATCTAATACTGCTAGATTAGACAAGGACTAATTGTACATTTCAGTTTTCAGGCAAATTTTACAGCTCTTTGAAATCCTATGATTATTGATTTGTTCAAATGCATACAGATACCAAGTCAAGGAATTGTTGACACAGTTTGAATATTAATGAAAAGTGAATTACAGAAAGAGTTTGGATTGATCACACCATAGTCCATTTATTCACAAAAATGTATGAATTGTGTACACAAATTTCTACAGACATAGTAATGTACATAAAAACAAGAAAGGTGTTTATAAAACAATACTTTAACAGAATCAAAGAGTTCGGCTTTAATAAAGTGTGGTGAACATAAATGAGAAATTTTTTCCACATTTGCTGGATACAAAAAAAAAAAAAAACAAATACAGGAAAAGAAAAAGGGCATCATCCTTATACTCGTTCAAGAGCCTCCAACATGATTATACTGTTTCCTCTGATCACCTGAAGAGACACAAAAGAGCATTCATCACTGCACAGAACAAAACACATCACATCACATCACTGATCTTTAAATGATATACTGAATGTCAAATCAAGTCTGCTTTATTGTCAATTATTCCACATGTACAGTAAATACATACAGAGAATTGAAATCGCGTTACTCTCAGACCCTTGGTGCATACAGATAACACTGACAGTAGAGCCTAAAAATCTAGATCAAATATAAAATACAGCTATACAATAAGGGCATGTAAAAAAGACATATAATAAAAATAAAAGTTAAATAAAGCAGCGCAAGGCACATGCCATGATAAGTTAAATCTAACAATAGAACTTCTACCTGAACATAATGTCTATCTACATGATATTTGTGCCAGTCACTTTTGCTTCACCATCAGTTATGTATTTGGTTTGATAACAGATTGTGATATTAAGTACTGACCACCATGCCAATAGAGTTCATTTGTCCTCCAGGAGCCATTTCTATAGAGTCATCCACGACCAGATTCATGAAGGGATCAAATCCACGCAAGATGCCCTGAACATGACGGCCACCATTGAGCTTCACTGAAAGTGTGCATGAAAACAACATCTTTATAGAAGAAACGCACACAGTATCGACAGAGATTCAGAACGGAGTTATCATCTGGGTTTATTAGAACATCCATAGATTTATTTTGATTACAAATTGCAATCACATACTGTTAAAATTAAATATTTCTAGGATATTATTACGGAGATTCCCAGATTTCATATACTTTTCTTTTACTGGATAATATTTTGTGAGAAAATCTTGTATATACTCACGTGAAAGCTTCTTGTCCATAAACCTATAAGACGAGAACAAAACAAGTACTGGTTTACAGATACTGGACCAAACATTTAAACCTAATTCATACGAAATTGTAACAAAATGAAATAGCAAGTGGGTTTTCCGCGTTAAATTTGAATAACATTATGTACGTTTGTTTGCTAAATAAATGCAGACAAACCGCCTAGCGCGAGTAGAATAACGCTATGCTCAAATTCAACGCATTTCTAATAGATTTACGATCACAATCAACAAAAGGCTTGAAATACTTACTTTTTCAACTCGGGTGGGTGTGCTTTGCTCATGTTTATTTCGTTAGATCAACACTTTTCGTTAGTGTTGTTAACAAAAACGTTTAAAACACGTTTCAAACAATGTATGAACAGTGGCGGAAGTGGCGTAGTAGTACTAGGTCGCGGGATTTTTTTTAACATGTCATCATGTGCAATATCGCCCCCTACTGTAGCGGAGGATGAACTTCAATAACATTGCACAAGGTAATTTTTCTTTTTCTTTAGGAAAACTAATATATTCCACTTCAAACTTTAATGCCACATTTGGGCTACTGGTGTGTGTTTCTATTTTAAAGCGACGAAAATAGCAACAGAAACTAACAAACCTTTTATTCAATTTATTCAAAAACAATGCCAATGCAATGCTTAACATGAGGTAAATTTTCTGACAAATATTCTTAAAAAAAAAAAAAATCACACATCTTGGGTCAAAGCAGGTGATACTGGAGGTAGCCAGAAGTACGGTAAACACACGCAGACAGTAATGAAGAAAACTAAATTTAAAAAGCCTCCAGTATATGTTCTTAATAATAGATTTGATTGGGGGGGGGGGGGTATAGTTATATTTGCACTTACACTTTTGCACGACATCATTTACAATTTGAAACATAAAGTGAATATTACACAGTGTTCAAAGACAAAAAAAAAGTCAGTGCAAAAAAACAAAGCTGAAAAAAATTAAATTGTTAGAAGTGTTAGATAAAACAAAAGAAACAAATGAAGATTATTAAAGGTAAGGACCCCTGATATACAAATTAAACAATAAAATGGACTTATTCTGTTGCACGAGTCACCTAATCCGAGTTCATCCAGATTTTATCCAGTCTAGTAAGAAAGTTATTAAATTAAACTAGCAATATTTGGTCTGATAGCATAGAATATAATGCATATAAGGCATGCTACTATCTGTAAAGCTTCTACAACTTTATAAGAATAAGGTTTACTTTGTTTCATGTAGTTTAGGAAACACAAACAGAAATTTCTCAACGTAAGTAAAATGCTATATAATAAAACAAGCTGAAACACTTCAGTAGCCGAATCTAGCAGATACAAAGATATTATATCCTCCAACTTGACAGATCACAAGCAGCAGCACATACATCAAGCAGGTTTTGTTTTTCAGTAAGGCACTGGCCATCTTGAAAACACGTATGTTTATGTCAAAATATTAAATTCACCATATTCTCAAAGTAACATAATGGATATGACTTCTACACGGGTATAGAGGTACGGAGAACATTGATCCTAAAGCAGAAACATGCACTGAGTTGAAGTGGTTTTCATTAGGTACCCGTATCTGGCTTGTTGATCTTATCAAAGGCCTCTATTATTTTTCTGGCAGTTTGGCTCAGATTAGTGGAAGTGAGTATCCCTGTAAACAACATTATACCTCACGAACCACAGAAATCAAGACCTGTAAAAAAGTGTGTTAATATTCAGACAGTTTACCAAAACCAAAAAAGCCTGATGAATGTAATTTCTGATAGCCTGAACATCTGCAGACTGATTTTCCTGCCCTTAAAGGGACAGTTCACCCAAAATGTAAACCCTGTCATCATTTACCCTTATGTCAGCATGTTTATGTGGAACATACAATATGATAATTTGAAAAATGTCTGTAATAGTTTTAGTGAAATTGACTTCCATTAAATGGACAAATATATAATGGAAGTCAATGGGAATCGAAACGTTTGGTTACCAATGTTTTTCAAAACAATCGACTTTTGTGTTCCACGACATTAGGGTGAGTAAATGATGCCAGAGATTTCATTCTTAAAGGAATAGTTCACCAAAGAATTTCAGTTCCATAATTATATGTATATGCATACACAAAAATGCAAAGAATATTCACTTTTTTTTCAGAAGCACTTTAAGGTGCTTTTTGTCTAATGTATGCAATTGTTCTTAAAAAAAAACAAGTATGTTCTGTAAAAAAAAATACTAACAGTTAACATGATTAGAATATGATGGTGAGAAAATTAGATTTTAATTTTTTTTTTTTTTGAGTGAACAATTTCTTAAAAAAAAAAAAAAAAAAAAGGAAGCTCTTTTAATCATCACTGAATTCATCTTCATGTTCACGGATCAGATGCGTCTGGCAGTGCTCTAGAAAAGCGTTCAGGGCTATGAACGCCTTGGCACAAGGCACACAGTGATAGACTTTCTTTTCACAATCTTCTAGAATCTCAGCGAGGGGAATGCCACCTGTACACACACTACAACTCCTGCACGTGTCGGCTGGTGGAGGGCGTTCCTCTGGGACTTCCTCAGGGAACTCCTCATGGACTTTCTCATGGACATGCAGCTTAGCTTTGGAGCTAAAGACCTGGTCGCATGAAGTACAAGGATACTCGGCATCCTCATCTTCATCACTATCATCCAGCTCATCCGTTTCCTCTTCTTCCTTTTGCTTGGTTTCCATCAAAACCGGTAGATTCTTGGTCCTAGGTCTACCTCTTGGTCTTTTTCCTAGGGAAGGTCTGAGCTCCTTCGCTGCCTTTGGGTGGAACCTGGTTGCGTCAGCGCCGGATGATTTGCCACTCAGCTCGAGGTGGGTCTGATGGTGAGAGCTGTAGTGTCTAAAATGCGCCCGACGCGTCAGATGGTGCAGGAACTCTTTTCCACAATGGAGGCATGGATATGTTTCACCTTTCCGCCTTTGCCTGGTGGTCTTCAAAGAGGTTCGCTGCAGTTTCCTCACCTTTATCTCCCGCCGGTGTTCCTCTTTCCTGTGCTGGTGAAGGAGTGATGTCTTAGGAAATGATTTGTCACAGGAACGGCATGGAAATGATGTACTTGAGATGAGAACTTCCTCCTCCTCCTCCTCCTTCGAATCCGTCTCCTCCTCATCCTTCTTCTTCCTCCTCTTCTTCTTCAGTGTACTTACAATGCCATCTGTATTCATCTCTGAGCTGCTTTTCACGTGTGCATCGGAAAAGCGCATGTGGCAACCAAGTCCAGCAGAAGAACGGAACGTTTTGTGACACAAAGTGCATGTGGTACGAGATGAGTTAACACTTGGAGGAGACGGTGACAAGGAGGCATTTGAAGGTGGAGGAGGTTTGAGAGTCTTGGCAGGCTGACAGCCTCCGGCCTGCTGGTGGTGCAGCAGCTCTTGCTTGTGGCTGAAGGCTTGTCCACATGGAGCGCACGCATAGGGGCTATTGTCATGATAGAAGGGATCTTCTGAAGATTCAGTCCCGCAGGAATGGCAAGAAGAACCCCTCTGAGGTTTCCCCATGCATGTCTGGCACATGGATGAGGCGTGAGAGCATTTGTGTAGCTGCAAACTAGAGAGTAAAGCATATTTTTGACCACAGTGTTGACAGCCGTGGAGCTTTTGCAGGGCATGCTCTCTTTTCTGGTGACACTCAAGACTCTTCTGGTCGGAGAATTTGTCGCCGCACTCTTTGCAGATAAAGGAAGACCGCTGTTGTTTTGGTTTGTACTCGATGCAAGTGATCAGTTGGGCCAGTTTGGATAAGGTTTCTGACATGGGTTTAGCCCTAGTGGGTATCTGGTCACCTTTTGCTCTATTCCAGCAATGTACAGAATCCATATTCCTAAAAGGAAATAAATAAATAAATAAATAAATAAGTAAATCAAATTGATCCTATTTAATAATAAATTCAAAAATGGCTTTTAATGTTACATTGTATTGCATAGATAGATGGATGGATGGATGGATGGATAGACAGACAGACAGACAGACACACACACACACAAACACACACACACACACACACACACACACACACACACACACACACACACACACAACTACAAGGTTTTTAATAAAACCAGTTTACATAATTAACCAGGCGAAAATAATAAAAGTTAAAATAATGAAACAAACTGATGTTAATGGATATACAATTAAGACACCTACCGCAACTACATGCAGTAGCGCGTTAGCACTGAAACAGGAAGAGTTTGCTAGTTGTTTTGCTATGCTGTTGACATGCAACTCGCATACAAACTTACCCGCCCGAGGACTTTGTATCACACAAAATAGGTTTCTCGCACATCTATGTGGAAATTACAGCAGCTGTTTGCAGGTTCATAAACGCAAAACGCGAGGAATTGTGTGGTTGAACGCACACGGACTTTCACTTCAACTTCCACGCGCTTCTTCTAAGCTTAACGCAAGGCAGTGTGAAGAACTACAATTCCCATCATGCCTTACGCGTTTTCTCCATAAATAAGCGTGAGTATAAAATTAAATTAAACCCATATTACCATGTAAAGCTAATTTATTATCAGCTGATTAAAAAATGGCGCAGGAAAGACTGCCTTATAACAATTTAGACGTTTCATTTTCAATTCATCAAGAGCATTTATTAAGTGTTTACATTAAGGGGCGATAAAAAAAGTGTTGTTGTAAACTAAAACGAGAACGTATGTTTTTGTTAATCGTAATAAAGCGAACATAAAATATTAAATAGATGAAAAACCTAAGTACTTAAACGGAAAAAAATATATAAATGAACAAACATTATTACAATTACTAAAACTAAAAAAGCATATACAATATACAAATTACAATATACATAGTATTTATTGACATTTTAAATTTCGGTCTTTTTATTCCATTTATTCAAGCGTAGACTTTTATTATGAAATGTGCACAAACCGCACAACATCTTCCCCTAGTGAGGTGGAGTGAAATGACACCCCTCTTACTGGGATTATTAATATCTGTTCATTGTTGTCATTGGTTTTATGCACCCATACCATTATTACCCTGTTTCAAATAAAATGCGGTTGTTTAGATATGAAATCATACTGATTGTGTCCCTTATGTGTCATTCTGTCCTCCTCCGGTCCTGTTGGCGGCGGCTGCACGCTGCTCCATCAGAACCACACACCGGCAGCTTATGAAAGCTTCACCGGTTTAACCCGAATCGGTTTCAGCGCAATCGCAGGCGAAAGGGCTATTGTTTCAGTAGATGATTCTCTAGAAGTCGAAATATGATTCTTGCACTTCATCGGATTTAACGCATCGCGTGGGTTTGTTCACTGAACAACCGCCTACTCGTTTACTCCTAGAGATGACAGCGAGCTCTGTTTTATTACTGTGTTAATCGTGCTATTCGAGATTAATCGTCATCATTTTACACACACTGACTAGGTGAAGCTCTGTCTTTGATGGCTGTGTCAGGAAACGCCCGGCGGATCCCGATGGGTGTGCGGACATTCAGTGAGTTTTTGGAAATAGCGACGGTCGAAACGTGTCGCTCCAGCAGCCCGAATAAATACAGAGAGAGGATACGGCACTGGCCCATCAGGTGAAACACCGCTTTGAACAGTGCAATACATTGTGTAAACATACAAATGTCAAACTACTACTGAATGAATGATGGATGCATCACATCGCTCAAAAAATATTGGAACAAAGCCAGCTGGAAAAAAAAAACCCTCACATAATTACTACGAGTATAATTGAAAAATTGTGGGGTGTCAATACCAAAAGCTTATTAAAACACATATGTATTTTAATTGTGACAATATATACACAATTTTATTTTAATAACGATATGCGTGGGTTAAAATGATATTTGATATTGTTTATTATAATCGAAATTTATATCACTGTTTATTAAGAGATGCTCGATATAGAACCTAAAATAGACAGGAATGTAAATGAAAAATAAAAGAATACAAATGTAAACAAAAAATTTGTTTTAAGATATAGTCAAGATATAGAATCACGAATCGAAAGGAAGAGACAAAAACTAGAATACATAAAAAGAATAGAATTGCAAGCAAAAATTATTTGAAACAAATATTTCTATGATAACATAGAATTTTACAATAAATTTTGTGTTAACCCCTACAAAAGTTTAGAAATGGATAAAACGCTTTATCAGTTTTTCTATGTACATTTAGAAAATGTAGTTTTAGAAATACCAGAATTATTAGAGTTCTTGTTACAATAAAACACTGAGAACTTCGCATAGGCATTGCTGTCTGGCAGCTTTTTATACTTACTCTAGTAGAATTATTAAGATTTTTAAAGTAGTAACAAGAAGCAAGGAGGATTTTATGGTCTCTATGTTAACTGGCTGCAGGGGAATATTCAAAAAGTGCTTAAAATGACTGTAAATCACATGCATCTTGAAGCATGGCTTATGTGGAGATGCTTGATACCATGGTAACATCATCTTTCTGGACCTGTACCATGGTCATTTTTTTTTAAATTTCACAATATATGAAACAATAATCATTTAGTACCATAGTATGACGGTACAATAATCGCAGACCATTCCTGTATGTATAGTATTTATCAGAATCTTGTATTTTTTGTATGTCAGACACCTGTCCTCCTGCGGGATCTTGATGACCCGTCATCCGCGCGCCCTCTGTCTCTCGGAAGTGGATTTGACTCCCACTCATCAAAGGAGATCTTTCATCAGCCTCACCAATAAGAGAAAAGAGTATTCAGAGAGGAGAATACTAGGGTAAGTAGACTAGTGTCTGATCCTGAGCAGTGACCTCTTCTTTTTTTCCTCATGAAGGATGAGGGCAAGCTTTTGTGGTGTTAAGTAATAAATGAACACAGCTCTAGTGATCTAGTGGAGGTGGAGCAGCTGGAAACATCTATTTCAAATGACAAAAATGGTTCTGAATGGATTTAGTTGATAGTGACAACACCATTTTATTGTCTGTTTCTGAAAGTATTTGTATTAATTTCAACTTGATTCTAAAATGATAAAGATGTACCTGTATTTTGGTGTTTAGGTACTCAATGCAAGAGATGTATGATGTGGTAGCCAACGTGGATGACTACAAACACTTTGTACCGTGGTGTAAAAAGTCCGAGACCATCATGAAAAGAGCCGGTCATGCCAAAGCCCAGCTGGAAGTGGGCTTCCCTCCGGTTGTTGAGCGATACACTTCAATGATAAGCCACGTCCGTCCACATCTGGTCAAAGTAAGCCTTCTGTGTGCTCTACAACATCAGCAATGAAATGCAAGGAAACACCAATTTTGTAAATAATTCTGTTCCCCATTTCAGGCGGTGTGTTCGGACGGTAAACTCTTCAATCATTTAGAGACAATTTGGCGGTTTAGTCCCGGTATTCCTGGCTATCCTCGCACATGCACTGTAGACTTCTCTGTGAGTAACATTTACAAACGTTTGCTTCCAGCTGACCCTTCGCTAAGCTTCACCCCCCTTGGTTACTGTTGCTAGGTCTGACAAGCTTGCAGAATGTAAAACAGAGAGTTCTGCGCAATTTCAGGAGCTAAAATCAGTATACAACTCCCCAAACATGCAAGACTTTCATTCATTTTAATCAGACAAAACCAAAAACGTACGTCAGACAGTATTTCAGTTTACCATAGTATCCATTCATATTTTTTATTAGTTGTTTTATATTGTTTCATTTTTTGTCAGATTATAATTTAAACGACAGTTTACCTTTTATTTTTATTCCAGTCTTAGTTTCAGAAGTTTTAGAGAACTTGTTTTTTTGTAGTTGCTTTTGTTTGGTTTTTTAAAAATGTGTTTAGCTTTTATTTGATTTGTTGCTGTTTAAGTTTTTGTAATTTTGTTTTCATTTTGTTTTATCAGTCAATAGATGTTTTTTTTTTCATGTCTATTTAGCTTTTATTAGTCATTTTAATATTTCACCTTAAACTGTGAAAATTAGTAACTTGCCAACTAACTGAAATAAATTAAGCTAACATTTTTTAGTATTTCATTTTATTTAACTTAAGTTTTTTTTTTTCTTCATGTTATTAGTGCTGGTCAACAATTAATTGAGATTAATCCCAACCAAAATAAAATGTTTTATGTACATAAGATATGTGTTTGTACTGTGTTTATTTATTATGTAATCTAAATACACATGCATGTATGTATTTCAGAAAAACATGTTGTTTACATATTAAATATAATTATATATATTATAAATTATATGAATATAATTATATACATGTAAATACTTTTATTACTTTTATACTTTTATAAAGTATAAAAAAAATTATACTTTATGTGTGTCTTTATATATACATAATAAATATACACAGTAGACACTCATATATATACAAAATTTTTATTTTTGATGCGATTAATCACGATTGTTGCCCAGTAAAATATATATATATATATATGTATATATGTTTTAGTTCGCAATAACACTCAGTGTTTGTTAAGAAGTAAACTCACAATGTGTCTTTCAATCTAGATGTTTGTATTTTTTCCTCAGGTCTCGTTTGAGTTTCGTTCATTGCTGCATTCACAGTTAGCGACTGTGTTTTTCGACGAGGTGGTGAAGCAGATGGTGGCGGCATTTGAGCGGCGAGCGGGCAAACTCTACGGACCCGAGACGAGGATACCCCGCGAGCTCATGTTTCACGAGGTCCATCAAACATGAGGTGCACCTTCAAACGGGACTTAGCTGCATCTGGAACTCCCAAAACTCTTTAGATGGTTATCACATGATAAATCAGATCCATTGGGATGGTACGATAGATACCATTTACTTACCCAAGATTTCAGTTCACCATAAATTTTTTGTTTGCTTTTTGACCGTGAATGAAGATGAATTGATTATTGCAGCTCTGACAGGTAAGATTTGAAAGTTGAGGTGAAGAACTTGGACGTTTCATTACGGTTTCATCTGATTTACTCAGTCAGTCCTGCTGGGGGTTTATTGAGGCCAAATCTGACTTATTACTGAAGCTGAAAATTATATTTTAGGTGAAATCTGTCGCACACTGTTGATTACCACACAAAATGGTTTCGATTTGTACCTCAGCTTTTTAAAACAAACAATAAAACATGTACAGCACAGGCATTGTTTACTTTCCCCTTGCATTTGTGCAGCTGTTTAATTTATGGTTTTAAGTCAGTATTTGTGGTAATCAACAGCATGCAAAGGGCACAGAACAACCCAGAATAGTCCTTCTAAAATGAATCTTTATATAACTAGATATGAATTCAAATTGCTTGAATATGATCCTGCTCACAGTGACCTGCTTGACCTCCACTGCACACTGCACTGAATTTAAAATATTCATCTCAAGAAGTCACACTCAGAGGTGTGTGACTCCAAACACAACTGTAAATATAATAAAAATGAATTATACAGTTATGTATAGCCCCTTTCACACTGCACGTCCGACCCGGCATATTGCCGGAACATTGCCGGGTCGCCTTCTGTGTGAAAGCAACCACGTCCCGGGATTGATTCCGGCATTGAACCCGGGTCGGGGACCTAGTAACATTGCCGGATTCAACCCGGGACGAGCGCTGTGTGAACAAAAGCCAGATCTAATGCCGTGTCGAAGTGATGACGCACGTTATCACGCGACTCTTTTACCGGCTGTTTTGAAGGAAGATCCAACGTTTGCGACGAAAAAATATGTGCAAACTATGTGCAAACTGTAATGAAGCAGAGATCAGTTTGTTCCTCACTTTCCGCGCTGACTCTGAGATCGTTCGCTTGCTTCAGTGAAAGTATAACGTGCCTAACGTTTTCGACTCGTACATTACACGTCACGCCCTGATGTCACGTGTCGTTACGGGATCTTTACGGGTTTTGTGTGAAAGCAGGAACATATCCCGGGTAATCACTGGCAGTGTGAAAGTGCAAAATCTAGCGACCTGGGAACAATTGCCGGAACACTTTACCCGTGTATTTGCCGGAATGGCAGCGTGAAAGGGGCTTTAGAGTGACGTCAAATATTTCTCTCACCCTAAATATTTATCCTCACAGATAACAAAAACATTTGTAAAAGTAGTGGATTTTAAAGAAGGAATTGTATTTAGCATGCTTTTGCTTCCTTCGGATGCAAACTCAGGGCTTTAGAGAAACTCGAATGAAAGAAATATACGGATTCGGCCTGTTGTTCACTAATAGTGATCTTAGAGTGTGCCTGTTCATGTAGACTGTGCCATTTCTTATTTGTTGGTACGTTAATGTATAAACACTACTGTATGTTTGTGTATTGTTTGTGATTTCTTGAAAATCTACAGTATTAGCTGGCTAAGCTTCAGATACATGCATAGCAGACATTTTTCTATTTTTTTTCCAACATTTTATTTTACGAGATTTTGAGCCATTTCAAGGCCTTATCTAAGTGCTCATGGCATTTATAAATGTCTTCAAGTAACGTGATTTTCAAAAATTGTCCATTTATCATTTATTTGTGCTGTATCAAACGCCTGTCTAAAAGTCTTCCATGGAAATAGTCGCCATTCGTAGATTTCTAGGATTTATCATATAAAGACTTTGTTAGATGTCTGTTAAGTGAGAATTTTGGTTGAAGAACTGTGAATAAGAACCAAAGCGATGAGAAGTGCTTTATAAGAGCAAGAAGAGCACAATTTTAGGAAAAAATTCTCTCTGAAATGAATGTTGTGTGCTTGGTAAACCTTCATTCTCTCTCAACAGGCCTGTCGTCAGTGTTATAACCTTGCACAAGCATTTCTTTTAATTTTAGAATCTATAAATTTATTTCCAAACTTATTTCGTTGTGTTTACTTGAACTGCTTGAGATTTATCAGGAGGCTGATTTCCTGCTTTGAATATTTAAAGTTGATTTGCACACTTTTGTCAATGGTTTCTTAGCTCAAAGTGGTAGTTTTATGATTGCTAATCAGCAGGTTTACACTAGAATTCAGTGTTGAGGAGACACATGAGTACTTGTGAAAACGTATCGGTGGTGCAGAACCAGGGAACAAAGAACACAAAGTGAAAGCAGTAGTGGAGGTTGAGGAAATCTGAGGAAGGTGGTGGTATGTGGGTCATGTATTTATAACAGTGTGAGACTATAGTGGAGTTTTTCTTATTCATGCTTTTCCATGCAGATCTTAACACAAAACTGATCCAATAAAGAAGAATGACCATACTTAGATCTTAAGACAATTCATCAGGCCATCATTTGAGTAATAACCATGTTTTCGTGCACATCATTTAAAGAATAAAAATGTAAATTCTGACATCATACACTCAACACATTGTCTTTCCAAACCTGTATTTGTTAATATCCTATGTGTAACAAAGATATTTTGAGATTTTTTTTAATCCAATGCAGTTTTAAGTACCATTTATACACCATTATAATATTTCTATAACATTTAGATTTTTTTTAATATATATATATATATATATATTTTTTTTTTCACTTAAAATGTTTAATTTATTTCTGTTTCTATATAGCGTTATGTTTAATTCAGTTCGAGACTTCGAGTAACTTTAGTATTTCAACTTACGGTAATACTTAATTTTACTGCAAGTTGCCCAGGCAATGGTTTAAATTTTTATTACAATTACCAAAAACTATTTCATTAGTTTTAGTTAATTACAACACTTTTGTTTTTGTCATTGTTCTTTCAGAAAAAAGTCAGTTATTTAAAACTATTGCACAGAGCCCAGATTACTTTAATTTGAATATGAACTTTCCAAATACATACAAATTTTGAATTGTAAAGCAATATACCAAAAGGTTTCATGGATGCTAAAGGAAACCACTTGATGAAACCACAACCAACCTGTATTTCTAAGAGTGTACTCTTATTTGTGTTTCTAGTAACCAGAAGTTTGACTTGGGTTAACAAGTTTACATTGGCATTTACATTATGGACAGCTGAATATTAGAATATGACCAAATTTGGTTAATATCAAGAGTAATCTTGTGCAGTCATTGAGTGAAAGAGCAGAACAAAAGAAAATGCCTCAAGGGTTTGTTAAAAACATTTATTGGTTTTCCTTTTTTTTGTCATGTTTTCCCAATTTTTCTTTTTGTTCGCATAAGCTTCTTTCCCCCAATCAATCCAGACCATATCCCCGCACCCACCCCCATTCTCATTCCCCTCCCCATTTCCCCTGGTGGATCCGACTTCAACCAACTATCTCCATATTCACATTCCTCGTTATTTAAATTAACCCGACATCACATAAACCAATCATGAACATTATGATGAAAAAAGTCACACTGGTAAAGGGCACAGCAAACCAGACTATTCTTCTCACGCTATTAGATAAGTGGGAAATGATGATTGGGGGACAAGTGCCATCGAGTTAATGGAGTGCTTATGGACCGACTGGCTAAAATAGCTGCTAGATTATCCAAAAAAAAAAACATTCTGAGAGCAAGCGTGCAGGAGACCAGAACCCGTGTGCGTCACAGCAGTACATGCACAAGTCATGTTTTAAACTATATTAAAGGTACATTTTACTTAAAATAAAGGGTTAAGCGAGTCATTACAGATAAGTGGTTTGACTAACAGGGATGCTGAGAGTGTTTTGATATGTAGTTCATACATTCAAAGCTATATTTACATGAATAAATAAAACCACAACTTATGTATACCTACACAAAATTATAGCTTTTCTCTTTATACATAATTTTTCAAAACACTGGGGGGAAAAAAAACACTAAAACTTGAAATAGGTAAAAAGTAGCAGATTGTGAGCGCTATTGGATGAATGTACAAATAAAACACCACAAATCTGACTTGCTCTCAAGTTGGTACACGAATCACCTGCGACTACAATAACTTAAGTGTGAATGACACAAACCTTTAACAAATCAAAGCCAATATGTCCACTGATGAAATAAAGGACTGGTCATTTCAAATAAAGAGGGCACCACACGTGCTTCCAAACAACAGACAGGAAGATGAAGACGATTGGTTGAAGTCAGAGAGCAATGTGAGAGATAACTTAAAGGGGCAGTACCCTTTTAAACAAATGTACAAGCTTCCCAAGTTGAACTGAACTCATAGAATCAATTCTATTGAGAGAGGACCGTATTGCCATCATGGAGTGCTCTTACAAGCAGAAACTAGTGGAACGCCTAGTCAAACTTTGTCGAATTATCTGACAGGCTCAGAGCAGGGCTTTGACAATTCATTTCCTCAAACAAACAGAGGCTCATGTGAACATCTGACCTCAGGAAAGTAAAAATACAAGACTAAAACTGATATAATTAGTGTGATAGCCAAGATAAAGGGTTTATTTCTATATAAGGTGAACTGACTTTTCTGAACTAGTATTTAATCTTTATTGGTTTAAATAAGGAGAGTGGTGATTTCTGGAAAGGAATATCTCTCTCGGCTGTGTTCTTGGACAATAACACAGCCTTTTTCATCAAACCACCTCATTAGATCCATAGCTGCGTCATACGGTCGTAAAAATTAGTGGGAAAACTTAAAAGGAGCGTTCGCAAGCAGTGACTGTGTAATGCGTCTACACATTTCTCGTGATAAAGTAGTTTTAAATGTGCATTTTGGGAATGAAAGACTAATAAACATGTAAATGGGACGTGTAATCTTGCTCTTATATTAATAACAAATGCCCTTTTTAGATGAAACTTAAAAGTGTACTGTCTCTTTAAATCCCTTAGCCCGGGGACTTGTGTCTAATAGGTTAAGCTCTTCCCCTTCCTGTCCCCACTCCACTGGCATGGTCTTCTTGCTCTC